>NW_024383320.1:0-4259 GCF_016835505.1 Polypterus senegalus
CGTTTTTTGAGTTATTGAATGCGTCAGCCACAAACTTTTGCCTGATCTCCAAGAATATCTTCATTGGAGAGAGGGCTAATGCTGACCTCGTTTTTGTGCCTCAACATACCTTTAAGGACTCCGACCACAAATCTCCAAATGATGAATGGCTAAACAGTTAAATAGACTTCTGGACGGTGGGAGCATCCTCCAAGTCAATAAAACTGGTATTCCTATAAAGAAAAGGACTTTAGCTGTTCCCAAATCCTCCCAGCACCAACAAGGACAACACAAAGACACCAAGAAAAGCACCAAAAAAAGGTAGAAAATGAATAATTGACTCACGAAGGTTGATGAACTAAACTGTCTCTCAAGCCCTCAGGATGTGACCAAAGATTTTGACAGGATCTACAGGTAAGTTGTTTTAAGGTAAGTATTTATTTTATTTTTTATTTTCTTTAAGTAAAGGGAAGGGTTGAAAATGAAAAAGATAAACTGTGTAATAGTGAAAAAACTAAAAGAGTGCAATAAAATACTTGTGTTTGTAATTAAAACCTAATGAAAAATCTGTGAAATTTAAAAATACGCAAAAAACTTTAATAATAAAAATTCAAAAGAAAAAAAAAGGGGAAAAAATTTTGAAATGTATGTAAAAAAAAAAAAAAAAGTGTGTTTTTGTAAAGTAACAAAATAAATACTTACAATTCAGGATCCTGAAATCAAAAAAAAAGGTTAAAGCTAAGAAAAAAAACAGTTAAAATACTCAATCTTTAATAGGGTTAGGGTTAGGGTTAGAGGTTAGGGTTAGGGTTAGGGTTAGGGTTAGGGTTAGGGTTAGGGTTAGGGTTAGGGTTGGGGGTTGGGTTGGGGGTTAGGGTTAGGTTTTTATTAGTATACCCTCAAGGGCATACACTGTGATTAGAGGTGATCTTATGCAGCACTATGCAAGCCAGACAGCACACAGAGCTGCCTGTGGTGGCACTCTGCTATGCGCCGCACTCTTTCCCAGTTGTGCTCAAATGCCATATAATATAATATATAATATAAAAATATATAGTATAAGTATAAGTATTATGTTAATCTCCTTCGTAAAAAGGGGTCCTTTATTTTTGTATCAAGCCTTGTAGTTATCAAGGTTCGCCCAGTTATTTTTTGCTTTTGTATGAATAAAATCATCAAATTATCAAGTTTGGGAAAAATTCTTATTGCATGGGTTGTTTGCTGTTTCTCTCTTAGGGGTGGCATTTTTCAAAATCACTGTTTCCTGGTCTCTCGGGTTTTTATTTGTTAAAAATAAACCACAATTTCTTACTGGTTGATTTTTTGCATGTTTAAATTTTTTCCTTTTCCTTTTTATTTTTGTTTTAGGAATTTTTCACAACTGTTCTTTGCATTTTATGATGTAGTTTTATCCTGGGATCTTTCTTTCTTTTTCTATCTTTTTGATACTGGTTTCCAAATTTTTGTATAATCAATGCCCAAATTAATTTTTCCCTTCAAAGTACCCTTTGTTTTGCCTCTCTTTAGGCACGTTTAAGGATTCAACCTGCTTTTCCATCCTTTCCCAAATTTCAACCCATTGAAACAACTCACCTTGTGTCCTCAAACTTTCTTTAAAGCTTTTTTTTATGCACGTCCATTCCTTCTAATCAACTTTCTAGTCAAACCCTTTTCCTGGTAAAATCTGCCCTTTTTTCAAGTTCCCACAATTACTTTTGCCCCATTCTTTCCCTTCCCAAAATCCAGATCATTCTTTGTCCATTTTCTCTAGCATCTGAAAATCCATCATTTTTTTATAACAGTCTATTTTCCAAAATCTTATTTCAACTTGTTCCCAGTTAACAAGTTCCAACAACTTTAAAAGCCATACGCCGTTTACATTTCTCTTTCTAAAGGTTCCTTTTTCTAAATCTTGCAACATATTCATAACTTTCTTTTTCTCAATATACGGGGTATCAATTAAGTTCTTTTTGTATAACATTGGTCATTGACTTTCTCTAAGTTGTCATATTGCATTGCATAAAAACACTCAACATACTTTCCTAAAGAAAAGAAAAACCGCCATTACTTTGGTGGTGGCTCTGGAACCAATTTCAGATTTGATTCTTCTTAGATGTGAGTATTCTAAAAAAAAAAGTTTTTTTTTTGGATTTTAAATTTAACACTTTTTAAAATGATTTTAAATTTTTAACTTTTTGGGTTTTTTCTCCCTGAGTCCCATTTGAATGTTAGCACTCGCCCGTTGTCGTCCTTTTGTCTACTCCTTAAGAGGGTTAGGGGTTGGGTTAGGGTTAGGGTTGGGGTTAGGTTGGGTTAGGGTTAGGGTTGGGTTGGGTTAGGGTTGGGTTAGGTTTTTTTATTAAAGTATCCTAAGGGGCTACACCGTTGATTAGTGATCTTGGGGCACTATTAAAAAAGACAGCTTACTGAAGAAACTCCTGGAAATTTTTCCTAACTTCTTGGCCGACCTTTCCGTTTTAGCTTTAAAAAGCATATATATTATATATATAAAATTATTATGTATGATTTGTTAATCTCCTTGGTTAGGGTATTTATTAATCAAGCCTTGGTTATCAAGGTTGATAGGTTAATTTTTTGGGTTTTGTTGGGTAAGAAAGTAAGGTTATCAAGGTTAGGGGAAAAAATTCTTGGGATGGGAGTTGATTTGCTGTTTCTCTTTGTAGGGGTGGGATTTTCAAAGTCACTGTGTCTGGCTTACTTTCACAGTGGTACATTATTTGTTGTAAACCATGCATATCCTTCTTACTGGGTTTGAGTTTTTTGCATGTTTAAATTTTTCCTTATTTTTTTTTGTTTAGAATTTTAAACTTCTTTACTTTGTGCGTTAGTTTATCCAGGGTATTTTTTTCTATCGTTTGATACTGGATTTCAAATTTTGATAATCAGTTCAAATGTCAAACTATTCGGTAAGTCCTGGGGACCCCCTTTAGGCAGCGTTTCAAGTTCAAACTATTTTCATGTTGGTTAATCTGAAACAACTCTGGGTAGTCCTCAGCAACATTTAAAACATTTTTTGTACAATCTCTTTAGGGTTAATGTAATGTTAACGGGCAAATTGCCGTTTTTCAAATTAAATTACTTGTCCCCTTTTTTCTTTAAAAATCCCCGAAATATCTTTGTCCCTTTTCTACAAATCGGTCCACCCCTTTTTTTAAAAAACAGTCCCATTTTCCACAAAACTTTTTTTTCACCTTCCCTTGGGTTTTGGTTCCCAAACTTTAAAAAACAATGATTTTTTACATTTTCCTTTTTCCGTTCCTTTTTTCATCATGTAGGCCCCTAAATTTAAAAACCCTCATTAAAAATTTCAATTGGCTTTTAAATTTGGTTTTCCTCAAGTTGTCCGGGTTTTAAAATTTTCAATTTTTAAAATAAAAAGCCCTACTTTTTTTCTTGGGCTTGGAATTTAGTTTGAGTTCCTTGGGGGTTTTTTGGGATTCTCAAAGGTTTTTTTTTTTTTAATTTAAAATTTCACTTTTTTTTTTAAAATTTTACTTTTTGGGCGTTTTTTTTTAAAAAAATTATTTGGAATGTTAACCCCCGGGGTTGTAAAACCCTTTTCTACTCTAAAGGGGACCTCCCCGTTTAAAATTTAAAAAACCCCCGATGCTTTTTTCCTTTGGGAAGTAAAGGGGTTTTTAAAAAAATCTATTTGAAATTTTTTTTTTGTTAAATGTTTTCTTGGGGGTTTATTTTTTTTTCTGGTTTTGATTTTTTTGGGGGGTTTTTACGGGCTTTCTTTGTGGTTGGGGTTTGTTAAAATTTTTTTGGTTTTTCCTTGGAGTTAATTTTTTTTTTTAAAGTTGGGGTGTTAATTTTATTAAATTTGGGGGTTTGAATTAAAATTTGGTTTTTTAAAATTGTTTTTGGGGTTGGGGTTAGGGGGTTAGGGTTAGGGTTGGGTTAGGGTTGGGTTGGGTTGGGTTAGGGTTGGGGTTGGGTTGGGGTTGGGAGGGGTTGGGTTGGGGGTTTGGGTTAGGGTTAGGGTTAGGGTTAGGGTTAGGGGGTTGGGTTGGGTTAGGGTTAGGGTTGGGGGTTTGGGTTGGGGGTTGGGTTGGGGGGGTTGGGTTGGGGTTGGGTTAGGGTTGGGTTGGGGTTGGGGTTAGGGGTTTGGGTTGGGTTTTAGGGAGGGTTAGGGGGGGGGGGGTTAGGGGGGTTAGGGTTAGGGGGTTTGGGGGTTAGGGGGTTTTGGGGGGTTAAAAGGGGGGGGGGGGTTGGGGGGTTGGGGGGTTAGGGGGGTTGGGAAAGGGGGGTTGGGG
>NW_024383321.1:0-7000 GCF_016835505.1 Polypterus senegalus
AAATGTTATTTTCATGAAATGCCATTCAGTTTTGATCTAGACTTTCAGCATGCTTCTAGGAACATATGGTTAAAATTCAGTGTGTTTGATCAAAATGTTAACATATGGCACCACCATTTTAAGAACAGAGTATGTTAAAGAATGACAGTGTTTATCCAGGTGTTCCCGAGGTGTACTGGCACTGCCAAGTACAGTTATTATCTGATGTATGCACTGCATTTTCCCCATTTTTTTTACTGGGCAGAAGGTTTTTGACTGTACATGTGCATAAAATGCAGAATAACAGCATTAAGGATATTTTAATCAGTTCCTGTCTTTTATTACAACATAAAATGTGTTTTTTTCTAAAGAAAAAAATAAGAAAACTAATGGAGTGTAAATGTCTGTCATTTTCCCAATTCAGGTACTACGTGAATCAAAATCTCTAGTGAGAAATGCCATGAAGGGAGCACTTGAACAGGCCAATGAAAAGGAATGTGAAGTTCTAAAGAGAGTTTGGGGTTCTGCCCAGGGAATGGACTCCATACTGAAATATTTGCAAAAGAAGATTGATGAGTTTTAAGTGAAGACGACAGTGACACTGGAATCACCTTGCTCACCAGAATGCCAGTATAGCTTACAGATGCCCTTAGCTATAGGCTACATGTGGAGGGCATTTCTGAGTAAGCTTAGGAGTTCGACCATACCATTTTGGTAACTTATACTGTGCATTTTGGTTTTGTGCAGTGAGGACTTGTACTGTACTACATTATATGGAAAAAGGGAGAGACAGAGGGTCAGACAGATATGTATTTTCTCTTTGGATGTCTAGAATAATGTATATTTTTTATTAGATCCAAAAGCAAAACTTGCTTACAGTTGCAAAATAGATGAAATGATTAAATGAAACGGGTAACAACCAGTCCTATTCCTGCTCAGTTACTGATATGGTTGGAATTTAGCTGCTGGCATTTTTGCTTTGAAAAGGTAAAGATGCAACAATTTATGAAATGTATTTTAAGTGCATTTGTTGGATAACTGTTTTGTTACATCAACTATTTGCAAATATGAACATATAGAGTATGAGTCATATGCTAATTATGTGACATTCTGACAAGGTTCAATGACAGCTGTATCCAACAAGTATGAAGGCCTATGTGGCAGTATTAGATACATGGGGTTGACTCTGCATAACTAAGTTATATCTAGTTTTAGATTTCTGTTTGTCTAATTTTATCTATTGCATTATTTTTGTTGATGGGTGAAAAATGAAACATGAAAACAATATACAAAAATGTATTGCGGTTGAATGGTATGTTACACCAAAAATACTTCTTTGTTTATAACTGTCAGATTTGTTTTAGTTTCACTAGAGTATATTTTTAATTTAATAACTTAAAAAATATTGCCACACTATTCAAAGTCTCTTTCCAAAAAAAAAAAAAAAATTATGCTGGTTTTACTTTCTATATAACACATAATTCATTCATATGGTGTCAAGACCCCCACCCCCTTGTATATAAAACTACTTAGCATTCCTGTCAGGAGTGGGTACTGATTCTTGACCACAGGTTGGAAAACACCTGGGCATCTGCTTTGTTATCTTCCTTGAATGTATAAAAAAAAAAAAAAAAAAAAAAAAAAAAAAAAAAAAAAAAAAAAAAAAAAAAAAAAAAAAAAAAAAAAAAAAAAAAAAAAAAAAAAAAAAAAAAAAAAAAAAAAAAAAAAAAAAAAAAAAAAAAAAAAAAAAAAAAAAAAAAAAAAAAAAAAAAAAAAAAATTTTTTTTTTTTTTTTTTTTTTTTTTTTTTTTTTTTTTTTTTTTTTTTTTTTTTTTTTTTTTTTTTTTTTTTTTTTTTTTTTTTTTTTTTTTTTTTTTTTTTTTTTTTTTTTTTTTTTTGTTTTTCTTTTTTTTTTTTTTTTTTTTTTTTTTTTTTTTTTTTTTTTTTTTTTTTTTTTTAGATTGCCAAAGGGGGGGCCCTTTTGGACAGCTTTAAAGGTTTCCCCTAAAAGTTGGTTCCCCTTGTGCCCCAAAAATGAAAAAGAAAGGGAATTTTAATTTTAGTGAAAAACTAATTGCCGATCACCTGAAAAAACCAAATCGGGGTAAAAATTTTTGCCACCCTTTTGGAAAAGGGGGAACATTCCCAGAATGTTTGAACTTTTAAAAAAATTTAACGATTTTTTTTGGTGGGGGACTGTCTAAAACTCTTTTAGGCGGATTTTTAATTTTTCCCTTTTGGTTTGTTTTATTTTTAAAGGGAAAACCCCCAAACTGACATTTCAATAGTTTTGAAAAATATGCTCAAAGTTTTCAAGAATGATATTGGGAAAGAGGGCAGTTTTGGGAAAGAGAACATTAAGAAAATGGAAATTAGGGAAACTGTGAACAATTTTGAAAAAAAAAAAGTTTTTTTTTTAAATTTTTACTAGTTTGGATTCCCCTTTAAAAGGTATCAGTGTATCAACAAGGCCTAGGGCCCATGGGGTCAGGGGTTTAACTCTGTATAATTTAAATTTTTATTTTTATTCCTTTTGAAATTTTTTTATTTTTGTTTGGAAATTAAAAAACATTTTTTACAGTTGTACCCAAATATTTTTTGTTTAAACCATTGTTTGTTTATAAATTTTTTAAAAAATATAATTTATTGACCTCCAGTTTTAAAAAAAAATTGCAGTTTAAAATTTTTTTTTTCCAATTTCAAAAAATTAAACCCCCCCTTGTTAAAAAAAATTTGATTTTCCTTTTTCAGAATGGTCTCGTCAAGGGGGGGGAAAGAACACGTTTGTTTTTTTTCCCCCTTTTTAAAATTTGAAGAAAAACAACTTTAATGGGTTAGGGGGTTTTTGGGGTCCCCTCTCATTTAAAAATTTTTGTCTGAATTGTTAATTTGACCGAACAGACCCATTGTGGGGTTGGAGAGTTTTATTAAAATGTCTTTTAATATTTTAGTTATAATTTAGTTTAAATGGAAGAATTTTATCATTTCCCCATTTTTCTAATAAATTGAGAATTTTTTTCCCATTCCCTTTTTTTGGGATTTTTAAAAGGAAGGGGTTGAAATTTTTTAATTTTAAGGGGGACTAACCGAGTTTAGCAATATTTTTCCTAAAAAAAGGGGGGAAAAAATTGGAAGGTTCTTTTACCAAAAACTGATTTGAAGTTGAAAAAATGTGTAGTTTGGGAATGTTAAATTTAAATTAAAAGTTCGGTAAAAAGATGTTGCAAAAAATTTTTACAAGTTAATTCCAAATTTTTTTTCCAGAAATTTTTAAAACTGATATGTTTTAAAGGGTTGAAAGAGGGGTTCTTTCAGGTGCCAGATGGGGCCCGCCTTAAAATGTTTTTGGCATTGGCCAATTTTTAAGTGGGGAAAAATTTTCATTATTATGTTTTTAAAAGTTTTTTTTGGGAGTTTAGGCGGGAATAAAAAGGCTAAGGATTTTACTTTTGGTCCAACCTGTTATTTCTCTATTTATCCGGGTTACGATCAATATTTGCTGAAATAAAAACAATTTTTTTAACGTTTCTCCCTTTTTCTTTGTTCCTTTTAGGTATGTTTTAACCCCAAATAAATACTATTAAAACCCAATTTTTTTAAAAAAAGTTTTAAATGTATTTGGGTTTTTTTAAATAAAAAAAGTTTAGGGAAAAGAAATTTTATTTTGGGTTTAATTTTCCCAGAGTGGTAAATTGCATCAAGTTTTTTTTTTCCATAACCTTTTGGAAAAAGCTTTATGTTTAGGAGTTTGATTTTTAAAACTTTTCTGAAGAAAAATTGTCTAATTAATTTATATGCTTTAGAATTATGAAAAGTAATTTTTTCAGAAAGCAGAGATCTTTTGAAATTTTGGGATTTTTGGAAAGATACCCGGGAATTTTTGGGTTATAATTGTATTGCATATAATGAGATTTTCTGCCATCCTTTTCAACCCCCTTTTCTGATATATTTTGGCTTTTTCCATGGTTTGGGACTAAAGAGGGTTGAAGATTTTTAGTGGAAAGTTCTATTTTAAAGATTAAAATTTATTGATGCAAACAAGTTTGTTAAAATTTAATTTAATATGAAAAATGTTGGGAAAAAAATTTAAATGAAAAAATTTTCCCCTTTAAATGCAAATGTTTTTTGATCCAAGATAATAAATTTTTTTGATTTATTAGTTTTAATTAAAAGGGGTTTCAAGTTTAAGATAATCCCCCAAAAATTTTCTTGGGTGGATTTAAGGGGACCCCCCCATTTTTTTTTTTGGATTTTAAGGGTTTTTTATTGAAGAAAAAAAGGTCGAAAGGGATCCCAATTTTTAAAAGCCTTTATTTTTTTTGGGAAGGTTGTCCCAAATTTTGGGAAAAATTGGTTTCTGGCTTCGTTTTGCAGGAAGCTCTGATGGAATTTTTGTAAATTGGGGAGGGTGCCCACCCTGGTTTTTTAAATTTTTGGATGTTTTATAGATTTAGAATTTATAATCCAAGGTTTTTTCCCCAATAAAAAGGCCTATTTTTGTTTAATTTTCCAGAAATGCAAATTTTTTGTTTTTTTTAAACTGTAGTTTGGGGTTTTTAAATGTTCTAAAAAAGTGTGATTATATTTTGTGTTCGGGTAATTTTTTTCCCCGTTTTTGGGGGATTTTTGAATTGGGCGCTAAGTTTTTGCTTTGAATTTTTGGGTAAAATTTTTACTTTCCCATTTTCATATAATGAGTTTTTGTTAGTTTTGTTTCTTTATTGTAAAGATTTAATTTGTTTGGGGCCCCCCCTCCAAAGCTCGGGCTTTAGTCTGGTTTTTTCTATTTTAGAAATTTTGTTTTTATCCTAATTTTTTGTTGGATTTTTTTCCAAAATGTTTGACCCAAAACCTTTTTAAATTTTAGATATTCCAAATCGGGGGATGTTTTGCTCAGAAAAATTTATTTTTTGGTTTTTTAGTACAATTTCCAATAGCTAAAGAAGGGTTGACTTTCCTTTTGGGGATGCGGGGATTTTTTCCCCAAAATCTGGTTAAGGGTAGAAAAAAATTTAGCTCGAGGAAAGGGTTTTCTTTAGAAAAAGTTTATTTTTAAAGAAGTAATATCCTTGGAAAAAGTTTGGGAAAGAAATGTTCTTGAATTTTTTAAATTGGGGCTATAAGGGATAGTTAAAATTTTCTTGTAAATTTTAGGGGTAAGGGGCCGTCCCCCTTGGAGGAATTTTTTCAAAAGTATTTGAAAAAAATTTAAAGTCCCCACCTTAAAGTTTTAAGTTTAATTAAAGGGATCAAAATAATTTTGTAAAAATTCCCTTTTAATCAAATTAGGGTTTAAAAATTTTAAAATCTTTTTTTTGTTTTCCCCATGAATTTCTCCTTCGGATATAAATTTATGCCAAAGGTTTTTGTTCTAGTATAGTTCCCCCTAGTTTTCTTTTGAAAAATAGTGCAGGGCCCGGGGTTTTTTGCAGCCGGTTTCCCTTTACTAGTAAGTGGGTTTCCTTAAAAATCTTTTTAGAATTTTTAACCGTTAGGTGAAAAAAAGTTTTTTTTCCTTTTTTAAAAGGGTTAGGTTTAAATTCCAGCTAAAATTAAATGTCCCTCTGGAGAATTTGATTTTTGGATTTTAGTCATTTTACAGCTTAACTGGAATTGGGGGTTTGGCTTAAATTTTTCCCATTTCCCCAAAGTTGGCCATGCAGTTTTTTACGGTTGTTTTAAAATAAAGATTGGAGTAAGATTAGGTAGGGATAGGCCTGTTTTTTCCCCAACCCCCATCCCTTTTGTAAATGGGTAAAACCCCTTAGAAGCCCCATTCTAAAAGGAAGAACCACAAAAAGCCCCCGGGGCCATTAAAAGTAGAAAATTTGTTAAAATTTTTTTAAAAGAGAAAAAAAAAAAAAAAAAAAAATTTTAAATTTTTAAATTAATATAAAACCCTTTTTAGGGTAAAATATAACAAAGTTTTAAAGAATTTCCCCCGTAAACAAAAAAAACACTTTTTGGCAAAAAAATATTAAAAAAGAAAAAAAAAAAAAAGAGGAGGAAAAAGTTTTCCAAAAAAAAAAAAGATAGCCTTTAATACTAAGTAAACGTATATGAGAATATTGCGATAAAAAGTATTTTAAAAAAACTTTGATAGATATTTAGTTTTAATCCTATTTTCATTTCCGCCATGCTATATTATTTAAATAGAATAGTCCCCGTTTCCTTAACATTTCCTTTTTTTTCCCGGGGCTAAAAACCCATTCCATTTCCCAGTTTTCCCCCGGAACAAGGGGTAAAGAAAACCCCCTTGGAGGTTTTTTTAATATTTAAAAAGGGGGCCCCGTTAATATGTTTTAGAGAAAAAAAAATTTTATTTTATATATAAATTTCCTTTTTGGGGTTCCATACCCAATTAAAAAATAACTTTCAATTTTAATATAAAAAATTTTGGTCAGGGTTTATGTTTGACCCTTTTACGCGAAAAAAGGGGATTTTAGTTCGCTTTTAAATGGCCCAAAAAAAAAAAGCAGTTTGGGAATTTTCCCGGGGTTTGAATTTTCCGTTTCCGGGCAGCCCTTAATTTGTTTTTACCTTCTATTTTCTTAAGGCCCCAGCTGTTCCAAGTTTTTTCCCCGTTTTTATCGGAAGGACATTTTTACTGTTTCCCACTGACACTAAATATTGGGCCATTTAATGTTTGGGAATTCCCCCTTGATCTCCATTTGATCACAAGCTTCAGAACTGAGTTTTCTGGGCCCTTTTTTTAATTTTCCCCCAGCACCTGGGTTCGTTGCACCTCTTGGACCCTTTTCATTTCCTGGAAATTCCTGGGGCCATGATTGGCCTTTTTCACTTGTTTCAGTCCCGGCTTTTGCCGTTGTTTCCCATTACCCTTTCCCGTTTTTTTTATATCTTGGCGTGAGCTCAGCAAAACCTTCAATTTGTATTTCAACTTGTCCCAGATAAAGGGCAGACTTTGCTGAAGCCTTTCCCGTGCCCCAGGCTTTGGAATTTTAATTGAAGCCGGGAGCCCCCTTTCCAGTTCGGAAATTTTCCAATCAGCGAGCTATCC
>NW_024383322.1:0-12612 GCF_016835505.1 Polypterus senegalus
TTTGGAAAATCCCGGGGAAAAAAAAAGGGCTTTTTAAAAAATTAAAAAAAGCCGGTTTTTAATTAGCCGGGCCTGCCCGATTAACTCTTTTTATTTCCCCTCTCCTTTCTCTTTCTCAGACCCTTTTGGAAAGGGAATCAGTTTTGTTTTTTTATAACAGTTTAAATCCCTTTTCCACATTTTCCTCCTTTGAATAAATGATAGATTGCAGATCAGAAAAACGCCGATTGTGACATTGTGAAAAAAATCCTCTTCCCTTTTCCACCCACCCCATTTCCTCCTCAAAAAATTTTTTTTTTAAATTTCCCCTTTTTTAGTCGAAAAAATTTGGGAAAGGGCTAATAGATCATACCCAGTTTTGCGTAGCTGGAATTTGAGCGGCGTTGGGATGAACAGTGTTGAAAAAAGGGTTGTGTCCCCTTTAAGACCTGGCATGATCCGGAAAGCCGGGGTGTCGTGAGCAGGGTTTTTTGTAGATGTCCCTCGTGGCGGAACTCGGGGCCACCTAGAAAGTTTAATTTTGCTTGTTGCCAAATGAAAAGTTCTTATAAAAATCAAATTTTATTTGTTGAGGAAAACTGTTTTTGAATTGTATAAGAACAGGCAGTTTTCAACTGCTCATTTTGTTCAGGGACCCGGGGGCTCAATACTTGTTCCGGGCCCCCCTTTTGGGACACTTTAGGAGTGCTTTCGTTTGAAAACCCGGGCTGTTAGGGGAAAACTTAAGGCTATTTCCCCGGTGCCCTGTTAAAAAGGGGAAAAGGTCCTCCTTAGATTCTTTTTGCAAATAAAAAAGTGGATCTGACATCTTGGTGGAGGTTTTTTCCTTTGGTATGACTTGTACCCGTGCTGTCTTTTGCCCCGCAAACTCATTTCATAATCATAGGAACCCGGTGATGATATGATTGCAGTTGAGAAAGGGATTTTATGTTGACAATTTTCTCAGAGTTTCTCCACTTTGAGGCAAAAGGGCATGGTGGATAAATTAATAAATCTTCAATTTGGGGGTTTTCAGTTAGCGTGGGCTAGTAACTCCTCTTGATATTTCCTTTCCAAAAAGACAGTCTGAAATGGGAACTTTGGGTTCTCAGGATCAATAACTCCCGAGCCTACACTGGTTTATGCTGGGAGTCTTTGCATTTGACTACTGGGATGAAAAAAAGCATTACTTACAAGGGGTATTTATAAAGGTTCTAGCAAGTCAGTAGGGCCCACTTGGGTTCCTTTTTCTTACTCTCGGGGAAAAGGGGCAGCTTTTTCAAAAAAGGAACCAATTGGGACCCTCTCTTCCTGAAGATTTACTTCAGACCTGGGTCAGGGGGGGAAGACTAACCTTGTCAAAGTTCATTCCCCGGGGTTCAAACAACTGATTGGATATCCCCAAACCAACGGGGGCTATAATTTTTGAGATCCCAACGTATGGTTCAGTGGCCTTTTTAAATGGAAGACTAAAACAACCGGGGTTTCCTTTTAAGGGTCCCGGTAGCCCCCTGGGGCCCGCTTTCAATCCCGGGGTTTAAAAAATCCCCTTGAAGGGGCAAGTTTCCAAACCTCAAAACAGAAATATCAATACACACGGTGTCCTTTTTGGACAGACTCAACAACTTTCTTTTGGCTTCTTTTAATTCTTTTCCCTTTAAAGTATCTGGGGGCCCCAGATGCTGAGATTCAGAGCTAACAGAACATGATACCTGGCCCCAAAGATTTTTTAAAAACCTGCGATTACATTCGGGGAATAACCTAAATGAATACAAAACCAGGCATTGCATCTGGACCCCCCCTTTTCTCTTAACCAAAGGACGGGCAGTGTTTTGCATCAATGTTGCTAAAGAAAACAATTAAACCCCCTAAACCCGGGCCCAGTCCTCCTCTTTCAGTCCCAGCTACTTTTCCCAGATATATCCATTTCCCCCTTTTGGTTGTTAGAAGCCCTGTGAGTTTGTTAAAGGGAGCTGAGCAAGATCATCAACTTTTGTGCCTCTGATTCCAAAAAAGGCTGAATTCTAGTTGTAAAAAGGGGGCCAAAATCGTAGATAGTTCCCCCGGGTGTAGGGAAGCAGCTAACAGAAAAACTTTTTTCTTCCCCGGGGGGGTGTGGCCTTTTGGGGTTTCTGCGGTCCCCCGGAAAAGGCGAAGGGGGCACCCCCCTTTTTCCCCCTGGGGGTTTTGGGGTTAAGGGTGATGCCTTAGTTCCCCCAGGGGCAATTTTTTCCCCCCTTGAGCAAAAACTCACTGCCTTGGGCAGGCGTTCTTTTTGACTCTGTTGTAAACGCTATGATGTCCCAATCGTTTGGAAACCCGAATTAACGGGGGGCTCCCCAAACCTTCCCCCAAGTCTCTTTTTGGGGGCCGCAGGAGGGTTTGAAAAACCGGGGCCCATTTACAAAGGAAACCCATGGGTGATCCGGGCCCGGGGTTTGGGGGGGGAGGCCGGGGGTCAGGAAGGGCCGGTGAGGCTCTGCCCCCGAACATAACCGGGCTAACAACCCATCTGTGGAAAAGTAGGGGCCCCAAGGCGTGGGCTGGCCCCGGGGGAACACAAAAGGAGCTGTATGTTTTCCTGGGCAAAAAGCCGGGCATCATCGGCCAAGGTCCCTTTGGGGGGTTTTATCCCCGGGCCCCGGGGTAAAAGAAATATTAAACTGAGTTTAACCCAGTAAAGGTTTTTAAAACATTTGGCTCTCTGGCAGCAGGTGGGGCATTCGCCATTTGAATTAACCCCTTTAAAATGAGCAAGTGGCCTGTTTTGGGGTACCCCTACCCCAGGATTTTTGGCCCCCCCGGCCGGGCAAATTTCTTTCAATGGGGACACCAGCTCCTAAAAACCAAGGCCCGGCTGTGAAACCGGGGGCGAACAGCTGCTTTGTGGACTCCCGGGGTTTTTCCCCACTGAAGCAGTCCTCCACGCAATCAGGGGCCTGTTCGGTCCCCGGGCCCCTGGTTTGCGACCGTGGGAAAAAAAGGGGCCCGTGGGGACAAGGGGGGGTTGTTTGTGTGCCAAAAACCCCCCCTGGCGGATAAACATCGGAGGCCTTTTAAATGGACTAGGGTAACAGCTGTTTATTCCCGCAGTCGGTTGCGTTGCTCCGTTTTGTTCTCCCGCACAATGGATTAAGAAAAGACCAGTTAAAATGTATCCCAAAATATCCCTAACCCCTGGTTTTCTTTCCGGGGGAACCCTTTACGGGCGGACCGGATCCTCCGTTTTCCCTTTCCCCCGGGGGGACTGGTCTGAAACCCCGGGTTTTTTAAAAGCTTTCCCCAAAGTTTTGGCCCCTTTTAAGATGATAAAGACTATCTCAAGCTGTTTCCCACACCTTTAATAAAGGCGGGGGTGGGGGTAAAAAGTAGAAGATACCCCCGGCCCCGGGGGGCTTTTCCCATCTACAGCGCCCGGCAGCGGGGGGATTCTCCCCCCCTTGACCCCGGGACCGTTCCTCTGAGTTCACTTTCAGTTTGATTTTTGGCCTTTTAAAGAGAGAGTGGAAGGGCGACTCTGGCAAAAAGAATGCAGTGGTTCTCGTTTACCCACCCCCCATTTCCCATCCGGACCCCCGTCATAATTTATTTTTGGGGGTTTTGAACATGAGGGGGAAAGGGCGGGGAAATTGTTGAGTCCCCCCCCTACCGGGCGGGTTTGGGGTTAGCCCCTCCCTCTTGGGGGCCATCCGGGCCGTAAAACTTAGGGCTTGCTCCTTTTTTCGGGGGTTAAGGAGGTTCCCCCTTTTCATTCCCCGGATGTCCTCAAATTCCCAGGGAAGGACCCCTTTTTCTGATTCCCTTCCCTTGGCGCCCTTTTTCGGATTGGGGGGATATAGTAGGACCCCCGGGGCCCTCACCCCGGGGGTATAAAATATAGTCCTGGATTTTGCAACCCCATCCCTGAGCCCCATTTCCCGCTCCACTAAAAAACCGCGGGGAAATGTAGGGTGTTTTTCCCCGGGGGGCTCAAGAATTGGGGACCAAAAGGAAGCCTTTCAGGGCGTTTAAGGCTGCCAAACGAAAATAAAACATTTAAAAACCCGTGTATCATCCCAAACCCCATGGGGTGGAGATTCAAAAACCCCCCGCAAATTTGTAAATAGTCAAAGGATGGGAGAATGGGACCAACTCCCCCCTTGTCCTTTCCCCCACCCGGAAGTCCCTCAAACCTCCTGGGTTCTTCCCCTTTTTTCATGGAAGACAGCCCCCGGGGGGTTTTGAATTTTTAAAAGGGGTGGGGGGGAGGACGCCCTCCACTAAATTTTGGGTAAGCCCCTTGCCATAGATTTGATGTAATAAGACCTATACTAAAAGTTCATTGGGGGGCAAATCAGAAGGCCCCTGTATGCCCGGGAAACTCTCGGGGGTTAACGGGATGCGCATGGATTTGGTTCCCCCTACACCCTGTTTTCCCTTGTTAGGGGCCCCCGGGGAAAATTTAAGGAAAGGGGGGTTTGGGGATTTTGGGAAAAGCCCCTTTAACCAGCTGGCGGGGAAAATTATTAAAAACCGTGGGAAAGGGGGGGAGGGTCCCCATCCCCCCCGGGCAACCCTCTCTCTTGGGAGTAAGTGCCCTTTTGGGGAAAGCTATCTCCCCCAAAAGGAAAAGGATCGGCGGGTATCCGCCGGGGCCCAGAGGTGGTAAGTGAACAACCTTGGACCTCGATTGCCCGGGGAATAGGGCTGACCGGGGGGATCTCCCTGGCGACCCTACAGACTCGGAGGCAAAGAAAGAGAAGGGGAATAAACGAATGCTGGCACTAGGAGTGTCGAGGAAAAATGTAGTCCCTGGGCCGCCCCCTTGATTTAAACCTGCGGCAGTTGGAGGTTTTGGGCTTCCGGGTCAACCCGTTTCCCCTTTGATGCTTATCCCCTGCCTCGGGGGACGACCCCCTCGAGGGCTGGGACCAGCCAAATTTTGACTACACTTGGAAAGACAAAGGGGCTGGCAGGGTTTCCCTTTGGGAGGGGAAAAAACCCCTTTTGCCTCAGGGGCACTGGGGTTCGGTCCCCATTGGTTCAGGGCCCCATTTTTAGCCTGGTGGACAAATGCTCCGGCCCCCTAACCGTTTTGTGTGCCTATCTGGATGAGTTTTCTCTTTCCACACCGGAAGGACCTACAGCGGTCACAGCGTTTTGGGGGCATTGGGAGGCCCTCGCATCAACCCAAAATGTTACCGGGTTGAGGAAGCCAAATTTTGGGGTACCTAGTGGGGGGTCGGAGGCCACCCGTGTTCCCCAAATTCAAGCCTAAGGCCGGCCCCGTCCCAAAAAGCGGCAAGTCAATCCTTTTCGGTTTTGGGGGCTCCGCCCCTTTGTGCCTCGCTTCTCCGGAAGGGGCCCCTTTACCGCTTGGCAAAAAAAAGAGCTCCCCCGGTGGTTGGTCATGCGGGCTGATTGGACAAAAAAGGTCACCGGGACCTATCTTAACTCCCCCTTCTCTCTCCCTTTTGTCCTCCAGGCGGCCGGGCACAGGCGGGCCCGGGTTTGGCCAAAACGCGGCGGTGTTGAAAACCCCCGGGGGACCTGGGCGGCTTTTGGGCGGGAGACCAGGTGGGGGGTGGAGAAGGAGGTCTGGGGTCAAATGGCGGTTGGGGCTGCGGGACTCCTCTTGGGTTGTTCCCTGGTGCCCGGGTCGCGCCTTTAAATGGGTGGCCCCCTTCCAGGGGGGTAATCCTACCCGGGTGGTTTCTTACCCGCGGACTAACCTTC
This sequence comes from Polypterus senegalus, assembly GCF_016835505.1. Taxonomy (NCBI): domain Eukaryota; kingdom Metazoa; phylum Chordata; class Cladistia; order Polypteriformes; family Polypteridae; genus Polypterus; species Polypterus senegalus. Next base: position 5,695 of record NW_024383322.1, read on the forward strand.
TTCATGCTGGGGGGCCCCTTTTGCCAACGCCGTGCCCTCCCCGCCCCCACCCTCGGTGAGGGGCCCCGACCCGGCGGGGGCTGGGCAGGGGGGGGCTTTTCACCTTTTAAGGGGAACGCTGAAGGAGACAATACTGTTTTACATCTGCCCCGGGGGGGGATGGGGCCTTTTTGAGTTCTCTGCAGGTCTTCCCGGGAAAACCCACCAGGGCCCCATTTCCCGGAAGGACCACCCCCCGTTCCGCCCCAAGTGAGGTCACTTCGGTTCCGCCCCAAGGGGGATTCACTTAGTTCCGGAAGGGCACATCATTTTGCCCTCTGAGTAAAAGCTCACTGCCTTGCAGGCAGGATTCTTTTTGGACTCTTTGTGTAAACTTGCATGATGTCCCACGTTTTTGGGGGGAAACAATTAACGGGGGGGCTGCCCCAAACCTTTCCGCCCCAAATCTCTACTTTTACAATAGTTTTCCCGATGGTTTAATCAACTACAAGAAGGTAAACCTGTTTTTCTAGTAGCAGACTGATATTATCTCGAATTTGACCATTCATGAAATTATCAGGTTGGTGTGGCTGCAACAAGCTGAAGTTGGAATGTAATGAAATCCCCCATTATTTTGGGATCCATCCCCCCTGTGAAAAAATTGAATTCAAAATTTGATGAACAACAGTCCCCCTGGCCCAAATGTTTATTTGCTAAAATTCAAACCCGGATCCTGGGGAGGCAATTAGGGAAACATCAGCATGTTTCAAAAATATAAAAGTTTTAAAACCCTCCAAAGATGGCCAATCTGCCCACCCCGCCCCATTTTTTAAGCCAGCATTCTTGTCTGGGGGGGTTTTTGGGCCCTTTTTTGTGAATGCGCCGTCGAATAAAAAGAGGGGGAGTAGTATTCAAATGTTTACAAAGATTTTCTTTTTGGGACATTTTTTAAAAAGCTGGATGCAGACTTTTCTTAATGCCCCTTCTTTATTCCATGAGGGGGGAAAACCCAGAAGTCTTTTGATCAAGGTAAAAATTTCCATGGTTCGGAGTTGTGTGGGCCTTTGCAATTTTAAAAGTGAACTTTTTCTGGCCAAAAAAAAATTGGGTTCGTTCAATCCACCGGTAAACCACTTTTTGGTGGTGCGGGGAGGAGATTGCAATAAAACTGAATTAAAAACCCCGGGGTCCCAAACGTTACAAAAGGGGTGCGAGGACAATTCAAAAGGGGTAGGGGGATTTTAAACGCAAAACCTTTGGGGGTTGTTTTCTTAATTTGCATCTTGTCAGTAACCCCCAACATCTGCTTATGGGGCGCCGGTCTCTCTTTAGGTTGTCTATCCCAACCCATATCTTGACAGAAGGAGATGGAGAAACCAGGGGCTGGCAGATGGGGTTTTTGGTCAGCTTTTTTAAAATTACCCAAAACTGCAGACATGCCAGAGTGGGGAAAAGACAGCTAATCAGCGTGCTTCAGGCCGAGGAGGTGCTGGTTTATACCAGGAGCTGACGGTAGTTAGAACAGCTGAAGTGGTTAATGGAAAAGTACACTGCCTGTGACCCCACTTATAGAACTTCCAAAATCCTGGATGAGACTTGTGACAAACCTTCAGAATGATTTAAGAGGTAAAGGTACCCAAAATTTGGGAAACTTAAAAAGGCTGTATGCCAAGGCCTAACATGTCACAAAAACCATGGGTTGCAGTGAGAGGTGCGTTTGTGAATTTCCTGGGCGGAAATCTGGACCAAAGAAAAAAGGTTTTCGTTTTGACAAAATGTAAATTCTTTTTACATACTTAGAAGTTAATGTTAAAAAATAAGAGAAAACTGTTCTGAAACAGTGTTAGGTTAATATTTTGTTTCCCCATTAAAATTGTAATTTCAAAAACCTTCGTTTAAAGTGTGAAGATATAGTGCCATATTGGACATTTGTATATAATAGTGAGATACGTATATATGTATTAAATGTCTTATTTTGTTGTTTGCCTGTTAGAACCACACATACACCTACTCACCTACCTGTACAGTTGTTCTACTTCATGTGAATTTTGCCATTTCAACATTATAGCGATGTTCCTGAATGGTTGGAAAAGTTCCTGTGTTTAACCAACACACAGCCGACTACAGCGTATTGCAAGTCTGCCTTCTCAAAATTTCTTCAAAACAAGTGTGTTAGAAGAAAGTTCTCAGACTGGCCACCCTGCATGTCAATTAAGTGGCAAATGCCATCGGGAGGATATATGATAGACTAACATTTAAAAAGATGATTTTGAATCTAACTGCACTACCTTTGTGATCTACCGGTCAATTGCGAGAGACGCATTCGGCACCCTGATCTAGCATATAAGTTGCTAAATATTTTGTATGTCTTTATTTGTAAGCCCAGGAGGCATTTTTTACTTTATTGATGAGAAATGCAGCACTTTGATGTTTACCTAATCAACAACCACTCCCCTAAGTAATTAGAACGGACTTAGGAAGTCAATTTTAGGGTGGAGGGTGTGAAACATATATTAGATCAGTTTGCCAAGGATGAATATGTTTGGACTTACATGAACCTATAAGACATCCCTGCAGGAAAGCAATTAACCGCTTGAACAAAGCAGTTGGGGTATGATCTGTGCTTAAGCCATTGAATTGCTGGATAGCCCGGGAAGGTGTGTTTGTAAGGAGTTATGAAGGGACAGTAAAGAGAGAGGTTTGCAAAAGCAGACTCTGTCGTCCATGATGCATCCTGAGGAAAGCAGACCATATGAAGACCTGAAAATAGCAGGCTGCCTGGGCCCGTGCAGATGATGAGCTTACCAGGAAGAATCAAATGCAATTATAAATTATTGCGCCACCTGAAATTACATATCCAGCACTGTGTGGTCTTGGTTTAAAAGCCACATTCTATTTTTCTTGTATGGCTATAGTTATACAATTTATTACCTATAATACATAGTGTGAGTACAAGGGGGCTCCAGTTTGCCACAAACCCAATATACAGTAAAGCACCAGGGGCCCCATTTATAAACGGTGCGTATGCACAGAAATGTTGCGTAAAAACTTTTCCACGTTCAAATCGAGATGTATAAACCTACACTTGGCGTAAACACGCACTTTCCACGGTACCTCATACCTTGTCGTGCAGTTCTCCGCTTTGGTTTTGCAGACTGGCGGCACCCAGCGTCAAAGCAGTACTACTGTTCCTGTGTGGTTACTCTTTATTTTCCTGAAGCGGCTTTATAAATACACTGAAACTAACCGCATATTGTTTATTAGTGTAATGCATCTGATTGTAATTAACTTGTAACAATATAATGGTCCAGGAACAACCATAATATTCCAAATACCATAACTGCTTTAGCGTTGTTACTCTAACTGCACCTTCTTCTTCTTTCAGCTGCTCCCGTTAGGAGTTGCCACAGCAGATCATCTTTTTCCATATTACTCTCACTGCAGCACTCACTGTATCTAAGTGGGGAATCACAGCAGCAGCTGATAGGAAAGAGAATTATCGGTATACAGTTTCAAGAACACGCTGTCTCAGCCACGGCAAGACGTTTCAAAGCCTTTCCTGTACAGACCTCAGCGGTTCAGAAACAGTTTCATCCCAGAACTTTAAATGCACTCAATCAAGTGCTCCTTGTAAAACTGTTTGTACTTATAAGTACAATTGCCTCACTGTAAACTTGCACTACAGTTATAATATTACACAACCTGCACCACTTTATAAAGCGCATATTTACATATGATGACGATATCATTTTTAATATGAAATGCAGCAAAATATGTTTATTATATTATGAAGATAAAACTTTAACTTCATTTAAATAATCTATATTCTTCACTGGGACTGGCGTGAAGGATAGAATAATTAAACATGTACTACTTAAGATATTTCAATGTTCCTTAAACGTTTGAAGAATCCGTGCTCTAAAGCTTACAGATGGCTTAACGCCTATTACAGAGCTGATTGTGTGGCGATCGGTTACTTGGGAAAGAAAAGCAAGGACTGCAGGGCGGCCATGCGAATATATATTGAATATAAAACAGAAAGAGAAAATAACGACACAGCTAAAACGCATGGCAACAAATTTCACGAAAAGTTAAGCGCTTTGTGTCATGAGCACGAGGTGACTATGCAGTGTCCCATAGCGGATGTGGCCATCCACCGTGCATAAGATACCATATTGACATTGGACTTTCTCTATTGGACATAGAGCCGCCCATGAGTACTGCTGCAATAAATAATTTCATCAAAGGTGCAGCACACAATCACTGTGCCGTGAAACTAGTATTTTAATAACATGCTTTAACTATCATCATGAAAATAATATCATGTATACATCTCAGTATTTTAGTTATTCAGAGAGCTGTAATATCATGAATGTAATGGATTCTGTGTCCAGTCAGGAAGAAGAGAGCCGGTTTAAGAAGCAAGTAGTGATTCACACAAATAGATCCACAGAAGATCACATACAAAACAAAGCATTTAGCGTGCTATACTTTTAATTACGGTGTGATTTGAGAAACTGGTTAATTAAACGATTTTAAGATGAAGTTTATGATGTTCTATTTTAATGACAAAATAAACTACGTGATTAAAGTGGAAATTTCGAGATTAGAGTTGACATTTGGGCTTTTTCCCACTGTTTGCCTTTTTTTCTCTGTACCCCTAATAAGCTTTCATATTACACTCAGACAGTGGGCTACCTTCGCCTTTTCAGCGACTTGTATACTTCTTTTTATTTCCGGCACTATGCGATTTTGGACGTGAGCTTTCAAGTTTCTTCAACCGCTATGTCACTCCATCCAGCTTCCTTTTGTTGATTATACCACGGTTTAATTAAACAAATAGTATGTTTTTCCTTGCCTCCACTTGGTATTGCAGAAATTCTTATGTATTTTCCCCTGTGCTTTTCCCATTGTCTTTTTACAGAAGGCTGCGCTTAAGAGTGATTTATATTGATTTGCATATTCAAAGAGGCGTAATTCTGGGAGGATTTGGGCGTTACATAATGCGCGATGCGCGTTACTTTTCAGCTGACCGGGATTTGGAGTCGCACAGATTCCTGCATCTGGATTTTTCTGTGCGTAAGCACATTTCGACTTTATTGCTTATGCCATGTTATAGTGCGAATTCTCATGAGGGTGTTATACATAGAGGCCCTAGCTGTTTTTAGAATAAAATACAAGATATTTATTCACACAAGCACTTCTTTTATAAACACCTCTCTAAATATAAGAAACAATCTGTTCAAAACAAATTCTTTCTCCTTGCTACCTCCCGCTGAGTGTTGCCCGCTGTCCCCCAACTTTGATTCAAGTGAACTGAGACAGTGGATTCCTTATATGTTAAACCTGGGAATGCTTCCAGTACCATGCTTTGTCTTCTGGGAGGCACTTCCGTGCCCTAAGGAAGAGGAGGTCACTCCCCAACACCGACCTCTAACAATCCCCAGGAGCTCCAAAAGGGCTGCACTTCCAGACCCCAACTCCCAAACATCTCTGTGGGTGTTTCCCACTGGGTTACCACCTAGGGACCACTAGCACCTAGGTATAGGGTGATGGAACAACTCCCAACACTTGATTTTCCCTGGCCTTCTATTATATCATTCCGGAAAAGGCAAAAGTTATTCCTCCATTCTGTCAGCCAATTTCCTTGTGTGATAGTCCTGGCCTCACGTATGGATAATGAATTTTTCTCCGGGATGCCTGTTCTCCTCCTACAACAGTTAAAGTGTGTCTTTCTCCTTCCTGTTTTCACTCTGTCTAATTGCCTGAGGTTATAGACAAAGAAAAGAGAAGGGTTAAATTTTTGAACTGATGTAGCATACCTGGCGAAGACTGGTAAGTGTATGGGATTTGAAGCATTTTGGTTAAGCCTACACTAAAGAGTATAAAAGGAAAACTTGGGTCACCATAAGCCCCAAACCCACGACAAAACATACATATAAACTCTAAGTACCTATATTGTGGCATGTCAATTGCATTGAACATGCTTTTCAGTTAAGGAAATATACGACTGGCCATTCAATCTTTCAGTGTCACAAGCTGCTTGGTCGTGATTTTTAAAAATCACACAAAATGTTATTTAGATGCACACAGGTAAGCAACAGAACAAGTGCTATAGAAAGTAACTCTTCTATGCCCACCATGTCAGAATATTCGTTTTCCATGAAGGAGGCCAATCAGGGAATGAAACATGGCTATGAGCAGGATCCAATCAGGGACAAGCCGTGTAATAAGCACAAACCAAGAAGAGTGCAATGGGTCAGTGTTTGCAGAAATCTTCATTTTATCAATCCCACTGAAACAGTGCCAATGATTATCTGGCTCTGGAAAGTGCTTCAGAAATATTAGTTTTCATGGGTTGAAAACAACAGTGCAGTGTGAATGGAAGATGAAAAAGGGAGACAATTTTCTGCATTTTAAATGAAAATGTAGTACAGTGTGGATGAGGCGAAAATATATACTCCATCCAATAGTAATGTTTTCTGTATGTTACTTATCCCAAGTAGTTTGCAGTGGTTTCCAAGAAAAAAAAAAAGTAATCTCATGTTTATGTGAAAGGAACTCTAACCCCAAGCAGTTCTGAACAATGTCAAACGATCTAAAAAAAACAATGGAAAAAATAATTTTTTAAAAAATGTCTAGTAATCAACATGTCCATTATCCATTTATATGATCAAAATGTGTACTGTATATTTTTTGCTAATCACATTCTCCATTGTTGTATGGTTTGGTTCAGCAACAGCACATTCTAAAATAAAATACAGCGTGTTGTGAGGTCTGTTGAAAAATCATTGGCTATGTTCATCTGTGGCAGACCTGTATAATCTCATATCACTAACCATTCAAAAGGATCATCAGACTCATCTCACCCAGCTCATCAATATTCCAAAAACTCCCCTGTAGACTTAACAGTCTCATATATCATAACCTCAATGGAAA
>NW_024383323.1:0-2599 GCF_016835505.1 Polypterus senegalus
TAATTCAGGGCAGCAAAATAGTTTTGAAAAAGAAGGGTTAATTCAGGGCAGAACAATAAGTGTGAAAAAGAAGGGTTAATTCAGGGCAGAACAATAAGTGTGAAAAAGAAGGGTTAATTCAGGGCAGCAAAATAGTTTTGAAAAAGAAGGGTTAATTCAGGGCAGAACAATAAGTGTGAAAAGAAAGTTAATTCAGGGCAGAAAATAGTTTTGAAAAGAAGAGTTAATTCAGGGCAGAACAATAAGTGTGAAAAAGAAGAGTTAATTCAGGGCAGAACAATAAGTGTGAAAAAGAAGAGTTAATTCAGGGCAGCAAAATAGTTTTGAAAAAGAAGGGTTAATTCAGGGCAGAACAATAAGTGTGAAAAGAAGGGTTAATTCAGGGCAGAACAAATGGACTTCTGTTCTGACGGACCCCCAGAGGTTGATTTTTTTTCCCCCACTGATGCTGCTGGTGCAGTTTTTAGTTTCCTCTTTGACCAGAATTCCACAAATAATAGACAGATATTATTAATTTCCATTTATGTTAATCAGTATCTCTTCCAGTTATTAAAAAAACAATTTTTGTGCCTTTATGTGTACCAATCTGTATTTATCTGAAAGGTTTAAAGGACTTGGACGAGTTCAGTACATTGATGACCCAGTGAGAGCTAATTTGTTTCATTAAATCCTCTAATGCATCAGCAATGTGGATGTAATGGATGGATTTGAGCCTGAGAGATCAGTGTCTGTTTAGGGTGATCAGCTAACAAGTCCAAACCAAACAAATCGTTGGAAATCAGTCCTGAGAGACTTCCTGTGGTGAGCACCCAACATGGACCAACACTCTTTCACTTGTGAGCTGGGTTATGCTGGGTGCCCAATGGTGAATGCCAGCTCCAGCAGGGAGTCCTAGTAATCATGTCCTCAGCACTGCTAAGTCAGCAGGGTACCCCATGTTGGAATTTCTACCTTCATGAGAGGGAACGTGAAGTGGTCCGTCTGACCTCTTAGACAAAATCTGTTTGATCAAAGTGACCTCTCCATGACCAGATGACCAAACTGACCATCAATAATGGGCACAATTCACCCCCCACTATATCAAGCTAATGACCCAACATTGTATTCTCAAGATGAAAATTGTTCTTTTGTTTAGTTTTGACAAAAGGACGAAAATAAAAAAAAAATAAAAAAATTATTTGATAATTTCCCTAATCAGACCCGTAATAAATACTTTAATCATGATTGTGATGTATCATTTTTTTTTCCATAATATATACACACACACACACATAAAATTTAAAAATCTATTTCCTTATATTATGTAATTAACATAAAAATGGGTAAAACAAGAAGCAGACGGCAAGTTGAGAAGAATTGTCTGTAGTTGTATTTGTCCCATAATTCTGATGTTCCGCAGCTTTTAGTTTGCTTCATAGGCTGGTTCTGATGATAGCGTGTTCAAAAAATTCCACATCCTATGTATCTTCTATTTTAAAAGTTTTAGTAAAAATGAAAGTAAAAAAGTTTACACAAAAAAATAAGAGTAAAAGTTTAAAATAAATAAGCCTTAAACAAGAACATTTCTTTATTTCATTCCTCTTTGTTGAACTTTAGGCATAATAAACAGGCAGAAAACTGTGTGCCACCTCATATTTGCCAACATAGCTACTGTATAGTCCATTGTGCCCAGTAGGCCACTGTGTAGCACCCTAACCACAGACAACCTCACAAACACAAGTCCCATTCAAATAAAAGTGCTTTATTTTTAGAGATACCAAATTCTAAGGTTTCAAGAGCAATAAACACAACTCTTCACTTTTCTTCCTTTTCTCCTCGTCTCCACTTCCACCGGACTCACCTGGCTGGGGCTAAATAACCTCTTTATTGACAGATCTAGAAGTACCGCAGTGCCAGGGCATAGCCCAAGGGAAGTACTTTTGGGTCACTCTGAAGTCCCACCATATAGGAATTGTTATAACCTTGAACTCCTCCTGGCAGCCTCCACAGAACACCACAGGGCTGCACCAAGGAATTAGTTTCCAGCATTCCCTGCAGGAGTTCGTGTAGGAACTTTAAATCAGGGAGGTTGCCACCTACCATCCTGTGGGAGGAAATGTACCAAATCGAGTGTCCTTCCGTTATATGGGCCTCCCAGCTGGGTATTGTTCCTGGATCTAACCCAGCCAGGATGCCAGTGTATTCCTTCTGGTAAAGGCATACTGTGCCCATTTTCTGAGCGAGACGGGGTTTCCTTTTCCCCCCATGTCTTCAAAAACCAAAAGGCATGGCCATCTGTCTGGTTAAGGAACCACCTACCTTCATTCACGGCTGGGAGAACTGTCCATGCACATCATTCTACTTGCCAAGCCAAGTAGTATGGGGAGGCAGACAATCCCACAGGAGGCAGTTTCCCACCACCTGCTGAAAGGGGGTCACACTGTGTAGGCCGGTTGACTGAATAGAAAATGGCCCAGTCAAGCAGCAGATCCAGCCTGTGCACTGACCTTATCTGTCTAGTGTACTCCACCTGTCCTAAAGGGACAAGGTCTCCATCCATGCCTGGTCCCATAGCACTCAAAGCAGCGATGAGTTCTGCAGTGGACATTTGTTCTTGCTT
>NW_024383324.1:0-41744 GCF_016835505.1 Polypterus senegalus
TTTCAAAACCTGTTTATTTGGAAAAAAATACAAAAGGGGAAACTTAATAATATCTACCAAATTCAACATTTGTTGATTTATCTGCCATAAAAATCTCTTGAAACAAAGGTGTCAGAGATAAAAAACGACCCCCTGGCTGGGATAAACAGGATTCATGTCGCCGGAGGCGGGTTGGAAGGAACAGCGCAGGCTTACCAGAAGGGGGCATTTCCCCAAGGACGTTGGCAGTGTTACGCCTGGATATGAGTATTTTAAAAAGAAGCCTGTTGCCTCGTTAAAATGAGACGATCAGGGGCAGTGGGAAACATTCTTTGGAGGAAGAAGGAGGTTTGAAAATTTACTTTCTTGTGTGGTAAAAATGAAAGGACTTTGTAAAATAAAAAACCCTTTTATTTGAACCTGGAATTGTTTTGGGGATTCCCATGTCTTGTGGTTTGGGGCTCAGTGGTCCCCCCTAGTGGTTAAAATATATTCCTTTATATCCATAACTTTTTCTAAATTTTGGGATAAAATCGCTACCGGGTTCCGTTTGTCAGTCAGAATTTTTCCCTGTAGTTTGCAAACCGTGTCACCTATTGACCGAAATTTAACAATACTGGACCTCTACTGCCCGATTCCGGGTGATGATTTTGTTACTCTTTTTTTTTATTTTATTGTAGAATCAATTTTTGGCAGCAGGGTCGTGGCAATGCATCGGGTAAATTCTTGGGGCAGATTGAACACTTGTCCGCCAAGTAAAAAATTAAGAAAACGTTAAGTAATTGCAACAAAAAAAACGCTTAATCAGTTTTAGCTAAAAGATGCCGTTGGAAGATGAGGAGAAGGGGCGAAGAGTGGGCGAGCTGCTCACAAAGCAGCAAGCATCAAACTCTGAGCAAATTAATGCAACCCATACAAAAAAGAGCATGAAAACTAAATACTCAACAAGTGTATTCACTGCACATTTGTGCAGTCCCTGTTACTGGTACTTGCAACACAGTTCATTTACCTGCATGGATTAACAATGTAACCAAAAAAAAAATATCAACAGGGAATTATTTTAATCATTTATTATTTATTTTAATTCATGTATAAGAAACACAACTCCACCTGTTGTCAAGTGGAGTTGGAAATTTTTTTTCTGATATAGAGTGTGCTACATTTCACTGCTGTATGAAAAATAAACTCTACATAAATCAGCTTCCACAACCACAAAAAACATTCAAAACACACAAAAAATCTATTTGCTAACCATCCTTAAATTTTAGTTCCTAGCCTTTAAAATATAGGCGTTATGAAGAATGTGCAGCATTGCTTAAGGGGTGTTCTCTTATGCAAATTTACTAATTTTATGTAAATATAAATTTGGTCCCGTTATAAGTTTAGGGCAATGCAACAGTCACATCAGTCATTTCTAACCTGCTTACTCCTGAACAGATTGGGGGCCCTACCCCTGCTAATAGTTTATATTTATTTTTAAAACGGCTGCTTCTAGTGCCAGTACAGTACTTCACTACTCATGTTCTAGGTTTTGCAATAGTGATGAAATCAAGATAGAGATTTGAACAAAAAAATGCTATTTTGGGCTTCAAAATGGAGCCATCTCACCTCAACTCTGTCACTCTACATAGCTTTTCTAGTGATTTTCAGCCCAACTTCATTTTCATAATTTTAATAAGTCAGGGGGAGGGCACGCAAAAAGCACATTCTTGTGAACCCAGTTATGTATTTTTGGCGTCACCAGCAACTTGGTTTACACCAGTCTGTTGGTCACCCTGGCAAAGAAACAAGTCTGATTTTATTTTAAGCTGTACAATTGGGCACTGTGTATGAGAACTAACAAGCTGGCCCACCCTATGTTTTTTAAATATGCATTGCAGCCATGAAGAAGCAGCTTGCATGTTTTGGACCTCATAAACACAAAAACAGTTGTAACACAACACTGGAAAACAAATGAGATTGTGTCTGAACTTGCTGTACCTGGAGAGCATTTGTACAGCACTGGTGTGGTCAGGCAGCACATTATTGTCTGTCAGAAAAGGACTATGCTTGTGATGCTTTGGAATGTGAAACCATGCTGGAAAGTCATCATGGAGTCTTGTAGTTTACCTCTTCTCCAATTCCTGGTTGTGTAATCTGGATCCTCAAGCAATGAGATCAGCAGCTTCAGTCATCAGCTTTAACAGTCCCTCAGACTAGTATTTATATAATATAACACTGGCTTTACAGTTCACTGTGGCTTTGGAATAAAGGGAACTTTAAAAACATTTCTACTTGTAGGGTCTCTAATGTTTTAATGAACCTTGTTTTCAAATGAGTTGTCTGTTAACTTTTCAAGGCGTTAGATTCAGTATTGTATCAACAATTTTTAAATATTATTTACTTTATTCTTATCAACATGTAAAAGTATATCATATTATTAAAACATTAGACAATTTCAAATTATTATAATGCATACAGAATATTTCAAATGAAATATTTAATTATGTATTTATAAAAAAAAACATAAATGATGGACAGCCTTTGCATGGTGCTGCTAAATACATTGATCGTGCAAAAACCTGAATTGAATGAAATAATAGATAGATAGATGGTACTTTATTAACCCCAAAAGGGAAAAATTCACATGTCATCTCTAAAACTAACAGCTGAAACCCCGAGTTTGCCATGAAGGCTCTTCATGTTTTGTTGTAGATACCAAAATATAGATATAAAGTTTTGTTCCCCAGATACAATGCTCATTTCTGTATCTTCAGATCTTAGCTTCGGGTTTTTAGTTACATAATTTATACATTTAGTATTATTTTTTATGACAATATTACCTGGCTTTGCCTGGAAAAATCCATAAGACAATGGGCCTCACTTATAGTGACTTTGTATAACCCGGTGTATCAGAAATGTAACTATGTAACTAGAGTCTTTTCTGTATTATATTGTAGATTTTGTACCAATGCTAATCTTACTGGGAGGTGGTGTGGTGTAGTTGTTAAGGATTTGGTGCTAGGACTTAAGATTCTGGGCTGTGGGTTTAAATCCTGCTGCACACTATGCTCCCAAATTTGGGAAAAACAAAATAAATGATCAATTGTCTTAAAAAGTTTTATTTACCTTGGGCAATGGCATCAGTGAAATAATAATAATATACTATAAATACTTGTCCTTAAGTAAAACATTCCTGCATTGAAAAAGTTCCCTTTTTGTGCTTTATATTTCTAGTGACTTGGCTTTTGTTGTGGTCATATCATAGCACACTTTAAAGGGAAAAATTTCCAAGATGAGAGCAGTACACTTCTTAGAGTCATGTATTCAACAGGATAAAATAGCACTTTTTAATGATTGACTTAGCATCTTCCTTGAGCTTTGATGAACCTTGTCTTTCCATCTCACAACGTGATAACATCTCTTTATATCTGTCCAGAACCCTCCGGTTAGTGGTGATATTTGCATGGCCTGTCAATGCTTTGGCTCTGTCCTTCATTTGCATAAAGTATGTTTTCTGTGCAGAGTATTTAATTTAGCAATATTAGTAAAATTTACAAATAAAAACTACCAACAAATTAAAAAATTGTAGGCTAATTTTCTTTTTTTTTCTACAAGGTCACTGAATTTCAGTAAAATCTACAAAGCATTTTAGAGCTTTTGAGGTATTTAGTTTTTCTTAGTAGATACATAATTCTAAGATATGCCATCCTGACACATTTCAGCTTTTTAATTAAACGTATATAGTGTTTTATAGCTGTGGCAATATTTCAGTATGATATGGTAAACTTTATTTCAGATTTCCCTTTGATATGCTGTGAGTGAGAAAACCAACTTCAAGTTGAATTTAACCAGAGGAGAATCTCTTTGGAACTGTCACACCTGTTATTTCTTTGCTCCTTTGAAAATATATACAGTATATCATAATATATGTGCACTTTACTAGTTCTGCCCAGAACAGATATAGTGTTACCCTTGTTGAGTCCTATATCTCATTTTTGGTGGATTTCATGTTTGAATTAGTTTGCCTTAAGTGTTGTTGACAGTTAACATTTACTTAGGTTATTAAGTTTTTTTGGCCAATTTCCTTTTATTTTGTTTTTTTATTTAATCATGAAATACATTTTTGATTTTGTTTCTTTAACTTTTTATGTAAAAATTTGGAAATGTACTATATGTTGAGTCTAATACTTACCGATGGGGGACAATGGTAATTTGGACTGATAGCTTGTTCTTTAAATTGATTCAACTTTCAATTAAGTGTTGCCAGAAAGGACCCCAGCCTCCCCATGATCCTGTACTGGAAATATGCAAATACAGAAAAATTAGTGAATAATGTGATTTTTTCATTGGGAAATGTTATATACAGACAGAATATCAATGAGTGCAAACCAAACATTTCTATACTATACTCATATTTCATACGTCTATACTTTTACTTTCTTTTGATATGAGTTCATTGCTTTATCATGATGTGTGAACTCACGGGCGCAGAAACCTTATTTTTGCACCTATGACATGTGACATCAGTAAAAAAAGAAAAACTGAGTGATTTGTCCTAGGTCTAAACCCCTACTACTACTCTAACATACAGGTCAGTCAGAATCTCAATCTGCTTCTAGTCTCACTGAATCAGGCGTGTAATAATTGTCTGGAGACCCCAGAGACAAAATTTGTGGGAAAATTTTTTTTAAAATAATTCAACAGCTCATAAAGATGGCACTCAAAGTAGGGGCAGTGATTTTGAAGTGTAAAGCTCAGGGGTCTCTCATTAACCGGTCAGACAGAGGCATATTGAACTATCTACGTTTCCAAAAAACTCTATTAGACATATAAATGTGTGTACAGAGAACACATTCCCTTTTTAAAATAAACATAACCTGATTCAATGGGAAAAACATTTCTGTTGCATCAGATTATATGGGCATTTGACAGCATCAATGGATGAATGGTAAACATGTACAATCTGTTGTCACAGGAGCTGTGTGTGTTCTGTGTTGTTCAGCATTAAACAATTGTAGGAGTCAATGTAAGCTTAAAAGAACTGTCAGCTATATATTCATGAAAAAAAGAACTGCAAAATATGCATTTGAAGTAAAGGTGTGTCACACTCCGTCAAAAGGACTGCCATTAAGGAGGTGTAACAAAGAGCCATAGGAGATGCAGATTTCAGTACTCAAAACACCCAAATCAATAGATCTGCCAAACAACCCCAATGGGATTCACGGATGAGGCTGCATAATGTCCATCATTTGACTGTACTTCTAAACAAAATAATTAAAGAAATTTAACATTACTGTCATTGGAAATACAAACATGCATGACAAAGTGACAGCATTTTAAAATATTGTATATCCAGAGACCACAATCTTTTCTTTTTTTTTTTTTTTTTTTAATTTTATTACAATCAATACATACAATCAAGTTTTACAAAAAAAGTTATGCTAAGAACAGATCGATCCCCCTGAGAGAAGCAAGCCAAGCGGTGTAAAATTTAAAAGGGTTTTAAAAAAACCTAAATCAACAAATTCTCTGTGCTTATAAAATCATTTCAAAATATTACTGATTAGATCCTCCATGTTTTGAAAAAAGTCGCACAGATCCTCCCAACTAGATTTGATTTTTCCAATTTTAAATAATATAACACATCAGTTTCCCACTGACTTAAAGGAGAGTTTGGGTTCTTCCAGTTTATCAGAATGAGTCTGCCAACATGTAGTGAATGCAATCACGTTTGTTTGTCTTTCTCCACTTTAAGACCCTCTGGAAGAACCCCAAACACAGCTGTTAATGGGTTGGGGGGGATTGTGATCCAAGACTGTCTGAGAGGGAATTAAAATTTTTGTCCAGAATAATGTTAATTTGGAGCAGGCCCAGAACATGTGACCTACACACAATGCTTTTTTTAATCTGTTTCGGTTGTTATGTCATATAGTGATGCAATAGTTAAAATGACAGAAAAATATTGCTAAGCAGAGGCACTTTAAGCGTCTGGAGCCCAGTAGCTTTTGGTAATCTTTTGTGTGTCTGTCTGTCTGTCTGTCATCACTGTTGCAGGACTTATTCAATGTGAATAAAATTAAACTTCATTTTACTTTCGCTACTGGCTCCTGAATAGATAACATTACTGTTTGCCTTTTGTTTTCTATTCTGATCCCAAATTTTTTTTCAGTATCTTTTGCTGTCTCCTGAAATCCCGCTGGCAGGTTAGAAGGTGTTTAGGAAGAAGCCCCGTGGCTGTAGCCTTTGTAGTGGGATTTCACCACTGTTCACTGCAGAGTTTTTATCAGATTGTCCCCAGACTTGTGAGAAAATTTCATCTGGTCATTGTAGACTGCTCTGCATCTTACTACCAGTCATAAATAGTTCCCAAATGTGCCCAAACTACTTTCATGAAGGTTTCTGTTTTCCTCAAACTGGCCTCAGTTATACCATTTTCATTAAGGCAATTGCAGATCAAGTACTACAGATGGCTGATTTTCTGCTGCTGTTCAGACAGTCGAGGCAAATAAGCAAAGATTTGACCTCTAACCTCTTCCACTAATCTTAATGCAATTATAGGGTTTAAAAATGCATTTCAAAGTCAAAGTGAACTTTATTGTCATCTCAACCATATACAAATGTACAGAATTCTTCAATTTTTTGAGTTTGTATGCAATCTGAGTCTTTATAAAAATGTAAAACTATCGAACACAAAGACTAAAAATGAAGAAAAATGCCATCACAGTTATTTGTATAGATTTTTGTATAGTTTTTGTTTTTTCTAAATTTACTATATCTGTTTATCTATACAATGCTCTAAATATATCTAATAGGACATGCAAATTTGAAAAAATTAGTTAAGCTGCAGCCCAAAAAAAAAAATTTTTCAGAAAACTAAAATTGTAGTATGCCCTGATAACACTGTTTATGGGCTTATTTTGTGAATGGAATTAATTTTCTCATAATCACAAAATGCACCTTCACTAACTGAATGTATGTTATTACTATTAAAAGAACATTGTTAAGTGATGCAAAGAGGCAATATTTTGACTGTAATATTCTTTTTTATTGGAAATAGGAGGTATCACTTTGCCAATACAAACCGATGTTGGGGTTATCGACTGGCATTGTCACTGGCCAAACACTATCCTCAGAGATTCCAGATCATGAGGTAAGCCTTCTTGTAAGTCGTCATTTCATTTCTCATAATTTCCCTGGTACTACATGAACTTAATGACAACTTTTTAAAGAAGAAAATACTGAAACATCAAAGTAAGGCATATCGACAAATACTTGAGAGTGATATAGTGCTGAGTTTTCCTTTCAGGTATTTTAAAATTCAGGATTTTCTCCCCTTGTATAAGCATGTGTCCTCACTGTCTGTTAATGCTAAGTAACCCTTTTTGAAGGTTGGTTGTGCCCAGTTGAGATATGTGTTTTCAGTTCAATGAGTTATATCTGTCTAAACTTGGAATCTTTTTTTTAAATGATCTTGGGGTACTGGTAGTATAATGCAAGTCAGGTTTTATAAAAGCTGCCTTGTTCTTATTTTTTTCAGGGGGTGTTGGTGGGCGACAGAAAAATTTTTGGTCAAATTGTTTCCAAAATACGGGTTTTGGGATATTTTGAAAAAACTGAAGCTTTCCTATTTTAACTGTTTCAGGTTATGATTATAAATTACTTTTTAAAAATTGTCTAATCTGTACCCCTTTAGTTATGGGTTATTTTTTATCATTTTAACTAATAAGAGCCAATGAGTTATTTCCCTTTAAATTTCTTTGAAAAGGTTTGCACTTTCCCCCTGGACCCATTTTGCATGGGTTTTTTTTTCAATACAAAAGTGGCAGTTAATATTTTAAACTCAAAACAGTTCAGGGTAGTGTTAGCCTTCCAAATTTTTTCCATTTTTTTCAATTTGTTTTTCCCCCCCACCCCTTCTGATAGCCTTTTTTTAAAATTTTTAAATCTTTGAGTTGAATGCCGGAAATTTTATTTTGATTTCGTTGTGACATTTCAATTTTTTTGTCTCTTGCTGTATTTTTTTGGTATTCTGTGATTTGGAATTATCTGGCTTTTATTTTCTTGTACAGTGTTTTTTTTGTTTTTTTTTTAAAACACTCCTTTTATCCATTTTGGGTATATATTTTGTCTTTTTTTTTTTGCTTTTCTGAATAAACTTAATTTGAGCCTGTATCAAAAAATTTAAGTACAAAACTTCATTTATAGTCACGGTTTTTTGCTTTTCCATTTGATGTTTTGTTTGACATCTTTAAAATTCTGTCTCGGTTATAATTTTTGTTCCCTTTAATTTTGGGCTCCTGTTGCCTGTTTTTTTTGGGCCTATCTCTATGGGTTTTTAATTCCCAAGTAACTTGTTGTGATGACTGATTATAAAATTAATGTGTCAAACTCCTCCCAAGCAATGAAAACCTTGTCTCAACCGGGTGGTACCAGTTGCCCAGGTTTTTTTGGGGTGGAACTTTGTTAGTTGTATGTACATTTGGAGATTGTTTTGATCTTGTCCCCCATGGTTTTTTGTGGGAGATGAAAAAAGACTGGAGGAGCTCCTATGCTGCTTTTTTTTCCCTTGATCCCAGTATTTACCCCCCGTCGTTTGTATGCTTGACCATTGGTACTTGTGTAATTTTGGGGGAGACCTATGAGTTTTGCGGGAAATCATGGTATCGGGGAAAAGTGCTCTTTAAAGATAAATTAAAATGTGACTACCCCAGACTACTATGTTCATTCTGACAGAAATGTATTTTGCCCATTTGGTCAATATGGACAGGAAATATTTCAAAATGTAATTGTGCTTGCTGTGAGTATCATTTAATTAATTTCCCATGATGTAAAAATCTGGTGGTTCACTATTTCTTTAGAATATGGTACCAGTGCAGGAGATACTGGGAAAACCCCAAAATATTAATGAAAATTGTACACATTCAGTACAAATATATTTCCCCCTTTTCAGATATAAAATATATGGTGGGACGGGGAAATGTATGGAAATACCCAAATTTATGTCTCAATGTCCCTTTTAATCACACGTTGTTTGATTTGTAATTTAAAATTGGGGGGGGTGGTCAATCAAGGAAAATGGGTCTTTTTTAAAACTTAATGGGGGGTACTGAATATATAATCAATACACCTGCCATTTTATTGGGTATTCTTTGGAAAGGGTTGGAAGCCTTTTCCCGAGAATTCCATAATATTTCCCTTTATAGATTCGGGGAAACACCCCTCAGGTTTTGGTCCTTTACATGATAGCATCAGGGTTTGCTGGGGATTAGGGCTGCACACCCATGATGTGAATCTCTTTCCCCCAAAATTTCCAAAGGTGCTTTTTGGGAAAGAGATCTCGACTGTGGGTGCCATTGAGCCCAGTGATCATTGTCATGTTCATGAAACTAGTTTGATGATCGGGAGCTTTGTGACAGGTGGAAGAAGCCATCAGAAGGGGGGTACCCCTTTGATCATAAAGGAATGGACATGGTCGAACGTACCAGGTAGGCGTGCTTTAAAAGATGCTCAGTTGGTACTAAGGTGCTCAAATTTCCAAAAAATATCCTCCACCCCATTATACCCCCCAGTCAAACTGTTGATACAAGGGGAGGGTCCATTTTTTCATGTTGCCAAGTTCGACCCCCCCCCGATTGCTGCAATGGTAATTCATCAGACCAGACATCTTTTTTCCAATCTTCTGTTGCCCAAATTTTGGTGAGCCCATGAGAACTGTCCCCAGTAGCCTGTTCTTAGCTGACGGGAGTTGTTTTGCTTCCCATGGCTTCAAGGTTGCAAGCATTCAGAGATCTTTTCTAACAAGTTGTTATTTGAGTTACTGTTGCCTTTCTATCAGTTCAAATCAGTCTGGCCATTCTCCTCTGACCTCTGGGATCAACAAGGATTCTCCTCAGAGAAGCACTGGATATTTTCCTTTTTGGACCCTTCTTTGAGATGGTTTGCAAAGAAAACCCCGTAGATCGCGTTTCGAAATACTTGACCAGCCCTTCTGGGACTAAAAACCATGTCACGTTCAAAATTTACTTTAGTCACCTTTTTTCCCCCCTTCTAATGCTCGTTTGAGCTTCACCGGTTTTTGTCAATTCCGCCAAAAAAAGCATTAAGTTGCTGCCATGTGATTGACTGATTAGATATTTGCATTAATAAGCAGTTTACGGGGTACCTAAAAAGTCCCGTGGTGAGTGTGTCTGTGTGTGTTAAAAGAAATATCTGGCCTTCTTTCTTAACCTTTTAATATTTACTGTACAACTTTTTTTTACCAATTAAAATATAGATAGTATTTCTAAATTTGATGCCTTAAAAAAACCCAAGTTTTAGATAAACTGAGACTCCCGCTTTTCCCTTTGTATCTGCAAACATAATTATGTCAGTCGGATTGTTCATCCTGCACATTTTCACACACCCAGGGCCATTCTTGTGAGAGCTGCTGTTGGTAACTGCATCACCAGGTCAGATGTTTGGGGGAAAGTTTTGTTTTTTGGGAAACCTTTGTTTATCGGAGGCATTGGGATTATTTTTCCCAATCTTTTTTAAAAACCCCGTTTGAGATAACATCTGATTATAACCTTCACTGCTTCCCCTGCTTTAGGCCCGCTAACATAAATGCATTGGGGAAAAAATGATCTATTTTATTTCTACTTTAAAAAAAAAGGTATTTTTTAAGGAACAATTCAGTACATTTTAGAATCAGGGGCATTTGTTAAACCTTTTTTAGTTAACTGAACAAATTAAAAACCCCCCACCTATGGGATTTTCGTGTTCTAAACGATTATCTACAGAACTGACTTTAGTTGAAGCACATGAAATCCAACAGCAGGGATAAATGATTTTTTAATCCTCATGGGTTTGTCATGGTTTAAAAAACACTTATTTAACCCGAAATGCACTGTAACATTGGTAGCCAGGTAATGTGGAGCTCACTGCAAAAGTGGCAGTATCAGGCACAAAGGAAACTTTTATGGGTATCTGTGCTGGTTTTAAGGTTTGGAGAGCCTTCTCACCATTTTACCCCCCAAAAAAAACCCACTTTTTGCAGCCGCTCAGTGTTTGTGATCATTTTTTCTTGTACAGGATTAACAGTGGGCCCCATTTGCTTTCCTCTTGCAGAACCAGAGCCACTAGACATAGTGATCACTATGAAAAATCTAATCAATTTGATTTTGCTGAAGTGAGAAATTTTCATAAAAACCCCCAACATTTTGAAAAGCACTGTGAGTTTTTAGGTTTTGTAAATGTTCCCAAATGAAAATCTTAGGAAATCCATTTTTTTGTGGTGCCAAAATGATTACTTTGTTCTTTTTTTTTTTCTCTGTTTTCTTGATTACGATGTACAGTGTTTCTTACTCTCTTTAAATTTTTTATTATATTGAATATATATAATAATTTTTGGGGGAAGTAGATATTAAATAAGTAGAAAAAAATTTTAAATGAAGGGGCCAGATAATGAATATAAAAGATGATCTTAAATTAACCTTATACAGTTTTCATATTCTTCTTTTTTTTCGCGAACAGAGTTTAAAGTTCTATTACTGCTAGGTTTCATTCATAAGACTATGAAATTAATGTTAACCTGTGCAAAAAAACAACTGAAAAAAAATCGATTAGTTTTGTTTTTAAAACATTTAAAACATCTAACGATTTAAATAAAAAAATTTTCGTGGCCAGGTTACTGATGCCAGAGGAACTTTTTGTATTTAATACCCCAGGGTGTTTTTTTTTTTAAAGCAAATAGAAAAAGCTAAAAAGTTAATCTTGATTTTGAACTTGTGTGACAAATTAAATAAAATAAAAAAAAATGGTCTGTGAAGACTTGACCAGCAGTCTTATTTTTTGTTTCTCAGGGGGAAAACGGGAGGGATAAAAAAGCAGAGTATTATAAAAAGCTTATTATATATGACCAAAAAAAATACCCGTTTCAAATGTTTATTCTACAAAACGTTACAAAATAATATAATATAAATTTCATTCACACAAGAAAGGGTATAAAAAAAGATTTTTCAATGTTTTTTAAAAAAATGATATCTTCGGTGGTGGCCATCATTAGCATACACTTTTTGGGGCGATTTCTAATGCTCCGACTCATTCAGCAATTTTAAAATGGCCATATCCCCTTTGAGCTGTTGCTCCAACTATTAAAACCAGGCTCCACCACATCTATTTCTTCCAGTTGGGGCCAAAAAAAAGTTTTAATTTTCTTTTGCAAAGGGGTTTTAAAAAGGGGCCCTTTTTTTTGGGCCCCCCCAAAACCCAACCTGCATTTTGGAAAATTCATGAGGGTTGGTTTCAGAATAGTGAAATTTTTCTTTTTTCCAAACCATTCAAATGGAAATGTCCCTCGCACTGTACATGTTGATGGCATTAAAATACCATTGGCAGACTGTTTGTGCACAACTCTCTGGGGCTCCCCCAGTCTCTCCTGGATTTCCCTGTACTACCCCCATTTTGTATGGATGGAAATTAAGGTCTTAATGAAAATTGTCCTAAAAGACATGTTGGAAATCCCAAACATGTTTGTGTGCTGACGCTAGGAGCCCCAAAGTTGATCCTTTATAGCGGATGTTCTCGGTTTTCAGTCTGAGGCGGCCGGTGTTTTTTTCTTCAATGTCAAAACTTACCCCACGAAAATTTTTTTCCGATTTGGGACATCCTGTTGGGGGAATGCGGGGAAGTGCATTGAAGGCAATTTGATAGTGATGATGGATTGTTGTTTTAAAAAACACTTTGCAAAAAAACACCATTCACTGCAAGGCAGTTTCCACTAAAAACTAAAGGGATAGCCTATTAAAGGACCCCCCCCCCAACCCTTGGCTTCACCCGTACAGTGACCTTGAGAAATTTGGGACTTATTTTTGGGTCACCCCGAGTTAATTAAATCAATAAAAAAAATCAATAAAAAGTAGCATCGTCACCTCCCCTGTAAAAAAAACAGGGTTTTCCTCTCCAAATTTCTCCTGCATCTGATCACAACATGAAAGGGGTTGACTTCAAAAAATGACTTTAAATAGTCGTTTATTTGTACTGGGAGGCAGATAAAGATGGGGGGGAAAAAGGGGGCACCCTTTTTAAAAACTGGACAAACTTTTGGGGGAAGGCAGGGCCCCTTAATTGGTAGGAATAAAGGGTTTTTGGAAAAACAGTTTAACCCAATCCGTTGGGGCGCCCCCCCAAAAAACCCCCCCAGGTCCGTAAAAATTTTTCAAAATTATTGTCTGACAGATTTTTTTCTCGAGGAGCGCTCGGAATGAATTTTTGGGGAAAAATTTCCTTCACAAACACTAAATTTCCCTTTCATCTTACACTATCATTTTCTTTAATTTCACACTTTGGGAAAGTAACAAACCCTTTTAAAAAAAATAAATTGGGGAAAACATGATTTTATTTCTTTAATTTTTTTTTTTTTTTTTTTTTTTTTACCATTAAAAACCTGGTTTTAAATTCCTTTTTTAATTTTTTTAGGAATACCCCTTAATATTATCTCTTTTTTTTTTTTCCCTATTTTTATTTTCTACCAAATCTTCTTCTACTTTTCCTCCCCTTCTGAAGTTCTTTTTTACCTAGGTCAAAAACCCCAAATTTTTTTAAATTTTTGGTCGTTTTTAAAATAAAAGAACTTCTAGAAAACTGTAAAATCCTGTGGTAACCACTTTTCTAACTAAACATAACAATGGATGTCTATTTTTCCCATTAATGGTTTGGAATTCCCCCTCAATTATGAAACTATTGAACCGACCATAAATTTAAGAAAAAATTTAAAAAAATTAATTGAATAACAAAAACCATTCACTTTTGGCATGCAGAGTGAAAGAAAACTCCTTCATTTCATACTGAACTTAAAAAATGGCTACGGTTGAAAACAATGCCCCCATTCAAAAGCATATTAGTCTGTGTCATAAGGCCTTATTATAATTTTCTTTCTCTGAAAATTAACTTCTTCAGGTCTGATTTTTGTTCTTGCAACCATTTTCCCAATGGACCCACTAGAGTAAATCAGAAATTAATGAGATGTTTGCAACTTTTGGGACTGTTAACAAATAAGAAAAAAAGAAATAGACTTTACCTATGTTTATACTATATTTTTGAAATGCAACCCTATGAGATAGATAGATTTTATTTTTTTTAAATTGGGAAAACTAAAAAGCTCAGTCAGACTGCAAGGCAAACAAATTTTAAAGGAAAGTGTTTTAAAAGGGGATTTGTAAGAATAATGTGAATATTTAAGTATATATTTACCCTTAGTAGATGTTTATGATTTTCATTTATTTCTCTCATGTACAGTATACTTTTGTGAGTTGTATGTATTCCCTTTTTTTAAAAGGCTGCAGCTGTAAATATGTATGGAAAAAATGTTTGAAGTGGCTATATAATGAGAATTGTGGGCATGGTTCAAGTTTGATGCAAAACGTCTGTGGCCGCCCTCAGAAATTCAACACCACTACAAAGCCGATGCTGGGTTATTTGGGATTTTAGCCATGACTGAAAAAAAAGAGGGTTTAAAGCCCCCCAGTTTTAAGTCTGCGTTGTGTGCTGGAGGTCAGCAGAGCACAATGGGAACAAGATGAAAAGGGGTGCGCATCTAAGGGTGCAAGTAGTCACAGCAAAAAAAAGGGTTTTCTATCCATTATTTGTATGCCCGAGCTTCCCCCAAACTTTCTTTTCCTTTTCACACCGGATCGGGTTCTTTTTTTCCTGTAGGGACACTGCCCTGTCTTTAGTCACCCCTCCCCCCTTTTGGATGGTGGTGCATTTCTGGGGATTAACTGCTTTTTCCTTCCTTCATGTGCATAAAGCAATCAGCACAGGGGAACATGTATGAAAGCTAATTTGAATATAATAAGTGAACCATTTATGGACAGATGAATTTTTTTTCTTTTTTTTTTCAATCAAATCAGAAAAAAGCATTTTTGGATTTTGGTGTACAGTATTTGCTTTTTTTTTCCACTGAATATTGATTTTCAAAATGTACATCTGGGTCTAGATGTACCATCCTGACAAAAAACATTTTTTTTAACACAACGGAAAAGGTGTTTTTTTTTAAAAAAGAAAAAAAGAGTGAATTAGCGGGCTTTGCATTATCATTAATTATCTAGCGACAATTATCCAAAGGGGTGTGTGTGTGTATATATAGATATATTATAGGTAATAATCATTGTGACTACAGGGGATGGGATTTAATAAAAAGTGTACAGAAAAAGTGTGTTCAACAATTTAAAAAGTTACAAAGAAAAAATGAATATTGTGTAGAAATTTTTATGCTTTACAGAAAAGAATGTACAAAGAGTCCCTGCCTATCAATATATTTTTGAAATACTATTGCATTTCTATAACTCCATCTAATTATATGTTATATTCATCTTTTAAATTTTGTATCTATTTATTAACATGATATTTATACCTACAATGAGCTTTAAATTTAAACAAACAATGTGTTTTGCTATTTTTCACAGAATATGGCCCCCATTAGTTCAAAACACCCCAACTGTCGACCCGATTACGAGCCTCACAAATAAGCAGGTTATTAACATTTTAACGTAAGTCTTTAATTTCTGTTATAAATAGATCATACTTTTTATTTTTTATAAAATATTGCAAATCAAAAGATATTTTCAGACAATGCCTCCCTTTTTGACCTTTCACACCCATTCTGCCATATTTTTTTAAGCACATTTAAATTTTTTTATTTCTGAGGATGACACATCAGTCAGACATATTAATTAATCTTGAGCAATCACAACAGTCAAACGAGAGAATATAAGATCACCTTACCCCTTTATGGGGCAGTGTTTTTTTAGCTTTATTTTTTTGTAAATGTATGAATGTCAGTATTGTAGATCAGTTGTTCTTCCATTTTTTAAAAAGGCAAAGAATGGGATCCCCCCAAAATACAGATTTGCTTATGTTACTTCCCTTTGTAGTTTGTAGTGATGGGAAAAAAAATTTAAATCTTATCATTTTGTAGAATAGAAAGAAAAAAAAGTTTGATCAATAGAAGCCAGTCATACCAATAATAAAATATTTTACATAAAGTATATAGGTCTATAGTATCAGTGCACATCATAAACAGGAACCCAAAGTCTAAAAAAGAAAAATTTTAAATTTAAAAGACCTCCCTGCCCCCAAATTCACTGATAAAGGGTCCTCCGCAATTACTAAAACTACATATGGGGAAAGTAAATAAGCAATATCCAATTCCTTAAATTTCTTTAATACTTTGTGAAGGTGTACATTTGACAGCACTTATAGCACATCCCCAAACCATAATCCCATTTTAAAGTCTTCCTTTTCTCCACATCGGGGTTTTGTTGCAGTTTTAAGACTAGCTAGATTTGCTGTGAGTCCCTTTGGGCAGGTGTTTTTGGGTTTTTTCCATGCCCTTTTTGGCCTTTTTTTGAAGGGTTCACCCATTTTTCTTTCTTTTGGGGCTCCCCATCACAAAATTCATAATTAAAACTTTGTCCACATTGCCCTGGAAAAGGTTTTTTATTTGAAACGAAATATTAGTCAGGGGGAGATGTTGCCTCTAAAAACACCTTTAAAATGTTTTTTTTTTTAAACGTGCACTACCTTAAAAAAAACTTTTAAATAGGAACCTGATGAAATATTTTTTTTTCAAAAAAGACTTTTGTGCTGTAGGTTACCACAATAGCCAGGTGTTTATAATATTTTGTTATAATATGAAGTTTAATTACTATCTCTGTGCACACTCTTATGGATTCATTCATACAGGCAGACCACATATGGTGCACAAGGGCTCAGCATTTAGAATTGCCAGCCAAGCATAGACTAATGCCAAGACAACTGGGGGATTGTACAGTCAGCCTAAAAGACAGAATAGTATACTTCTGTCACTGTCACAAAAAATCTTTTTCCTTGTTGGGAGTGAGAACTGCATGTAGGCATTGTGCTATTCCTGTTTTTTTTGGAGGTGGGTTGCTTCCTTTCCTGTCCTTGTTTGGAACCAGAGAAAGAGCCTAAGCAACCAGTATATAAGGATGGACCTACTCCCAAAACACTTTGAAGCCTATGGATGGATGATGTCACCCGCCAGAAAACCTTTCAGCAAGGGGCGAAAATGGAATCTATAGATCAAGATCATCCCTTTGATATGTCTTTTAGGCTTCCTTTCATCTGTTATACGGCGAAAAGCATCATTAAAAAAAGCAAGTATAATTCTCTCATGTGTTCTTTTTTTCCCCAACTAATCACTATGGGAGGGATTTTACAATATCATATCTCTATCTTTTTGGTTCAACATGCTGCAATTTAAAAGAACTTATTCCAACAAGGGCTTTTTCTTCAAAGGAAAAAGGGCTTCTGTCCTTTCCATGTATCTGTTTGTGGCTTAGTTTGTGCTATGCCAGTGCTCTTATGGGGAAAAAGAGACTACATTATACATTGAAGATGGTTTATTTTAAGAAGATACTCATAGACTATACTAATTGTTTCAATATGAACAATAAAAACTTTACTAAAATAAGTCCATTTGCTCAAACAAAATAGAAATAAAAAGTGATCAGCATTGTTTTTTTTTTGTTTTGATTTGTTTCATTGGTTCATACCAACATTTTCATTAGAACTTTAAAGCAGATCGATGAAAACAAACTATTCAGTTTAACAAACTTGTTAATCCTGTTCACCTGATTGTCCAAAGAAACGTCAGATTTGAAGGTCCCAAAAGCCCTATTTTTACAGTTTATTCCTTTTGGTACCACATAGTACTTTGTTTTCCTCAACCCTTCCTTTCTTTCAATCATCTATCAGAGAATGGTAATGACATCCCTTTTACACACAGGGGTGGGATAATAAAAGTACACCCTGACACAATAAGGAGCCCCATCTGTCTTTCCCGGAAACATAATCTGGGTAAGAAAAAAATTTGTGTGCTTGGAAAAAAGAGAACATAGTTTATTTTCTAGAACAGCTATTTTGATTGTGCAGCTGAATGTTTATACCTTCTTCAGGTTGGCATTTAAAATTAAAGTGGTATCTTTTTTTGATTCTCCTGAAAAATGCATTGCTCAGCAATTGGTGGAAAAAATTTTTTCTACTGGTTGTGAGCAATCCCCAAAACCAAAAATTCACCCATCTATGCCCCAGAGGTTCTGGTATCATTAAAACATCATAGGGAAAGAAGCCTTTACGATGCACACTGGGCGGGCTGAGGTCTTTTTTAATGAACATTTTAAAAAGAACTTTGTTTGGGGTACTTTTTAAAGGGACAGTTTTTTTAAAAGGTCAGTCGTTTTTTATTAACATCCATTAATGATTATTAGTTAAAAAAATTAATATTCAAAAATAGTATAGCATTTTTATGTTTTTTTGATAAAACTTCTAATACGTTTACACTAAGACTAGGCTGCTTTTCATGACCCCCCCGTATACAGTATCAGGTAGGCCTCACCAGACAGTTTAACATGGCATTTGCAGCTTCTGAGACAAATTTTTACCTAATGTCATCTAGAGTCAAACATTTTCAAATTGTGTGACATATTTCAATAGATATAAAACATCTGAACTGGGGAAAAATGTTAATTTTAACCTATAAAAGTTATGTTTCTTGTGCATGTTGGATTTATTTTCAAATACTTATAAATGAAGTGTCATATACTATAAAGTAATCTTTTAGACCACCAATCAAAGCTGTCAAATTACTAGCAAATGTCAGCCATTCCACACCAACACTGGAGGTGCAATGTGAATGAAATTTTTCTGGTAATTAAAAAATTTTTTACATCAAAAAAAATTAGTGTATTAAAAGGTGGAATCTAATTATGCAGACCCAGATTTTCCCCGGATGATTTGATTTATCGGGAAATTCCATTTAAAAAAGGGGCTTCTTCGTTTTGTTCACACTTCTCGATGGCCCGGGTTTTTTTGGTGATTTTCTATGTAATAAACTTAATAAGTTATAATAAAAAAAAGGGAAAATTAGATCTAAATCACCCTATAAATTTAAAGGCTGCTATTACCAGATGCTTTTTTCTTTTTAAAATTTTTGGGGGACAGACCTTAGTACACAGGCATCACCTTCTATTATATGAAAGATTGCTTCTAGGTGGTGAAGTAACAGGCCAAATTAAGACTGCGTTGTTTGCTTTTTGAATGTGAAGATGGGGGGAATCAATCTAGAGGGACTTGAAAAAGGTATTTTATAGCATTTGCTTTTGGGCAGAAACTTTCTCGATCTTATGAATATCTTACATTATTTTTTTTATATGACTAGCAGTAGGGAAATGTAACTAAGTGAAATTCTATAACATTACTTGAACCTAGGGTGTGACTCTTTTTTTACGCTTTCTCACCTTTTCCCCCCTTTCGAGCATAATCCATTTGTAAAAAACTTCATAACACTGGGTGAGGCGGGGCCCCTTCCCCGCTGGGTTTTGCCTCCATGCTGGGGGGGACCAGGGGGAACAGCGGGCCCGGCGTTATTCCCCAGGATGTAGAGGCCCCCGGGTTGCAGAGGTGCCAGACTCCTGCGGGCTTGGGATTTGGGAGTGGGTGCAGCCTGTTGGGATCAAGGGCGCCCCCCGGGGGGTGCTGCGGGAAGGCTGCTGAGCCCTTATGGGCAGTTCTTCCACCACCCCAGGTGCTGCGGAAACAATTCGAGCACCGGGAGTAGTTCGGTGTTAAAAAGGTGCCAGCAGCCACTCCCGGGAAACCAGGCAGGAGGAGGGCCCCTTGACGGGAGGTGAAGGAGGAGAAGGAAAAGAGAAAAGGGAAAGGGGATTCATTGTTTGTGCTGTGCTTTTGGGGGACTTTTTACTTGGGGGTCGGGAAAAAGGCGTTTCCCCAAAAGGGAAAAATAAAAATAAAACTTGTTTTCCCGTGAACTTGTGTCCCACAGTGTCTTTGGGTTCAGCGGGGTTCCCAAACCCCTGGGGGGCCCCCAAAAAAAAAAAATGGAAACTTTCCAAAAAAAAATCTGTGAAAAAATTCTTATGATTCAAAACTGTAATTACATTTTTTTCACTAGGGAGAAATTGTTTAGAATCCCAAAATTAGCCTTTTTTTTCTTAAACTAACACCAAATTCCATTAAAATGAAAAACATTTACTTCCAATTAATAGTAGAATTTAAAGAGATCTTTTTCTTTATTAAAAGCTCAGTAATAATTGTTTCCATCCTAATAGGCTATTTATTTTCATGTATCACCCAAATTAATTAAAAAAATTATATTAAACACCCCACAAAGGGGAAAAAGGGAAAAGACTCATTTCTTGTGGAACTTTTAGCTTGCTGTTTTTTAAAATCCGCTTTTAGCCACGAGATAGCTAACTGTGGCTGTGGTTTATATGAGCTCTCCCCAGGTGGGCACCAGGGCAGATGGGTAAATTACATAATGGTCTTGGTGGGGCATATAATGCTCCATTTTCTGTGGTGCACCCTTTCTGCCAAACCTCTTGTTTCAATTATCACTGACATTGCTATTTCAATATGATTTACAAACCATTCCAAAAATTTGGGACACTAAACAAATTGTGAATAAAAACTGAATGCAATGAGGGGAATGGCAAATGTAAATATTTTATTTGTAATAAACTAGATGACAGATCAATTTTTAACGGTAAATGTATCATTTAAAAGGGAAAAAATATTTGATTAAAAATTTCCGGTATCAAAAAACCCCAAAAAAAGTTGGGACAAGTAGAATAAGAGGCGGGAAAAAAAGTAAATACAAGAGCGGGAAGACCAAAAACACTAATTAGGTCAATTGGAAACATGTTTGGGGTAAAAGAGCCTGAGTGGCAGTGTCTCTCAGAAGCCAAGATGGGTAGAGGATCCCCAAACCCAAATTTCCCAGAAAGATAGTGGAGCAATATCAAAAGGGGTTTTACCCGGAAAAATTGAAAGACTTTGCATCTATCATCATCAACTGTGCATAACATCATCCAAGATTCAGAAATCTGGAACAATCTCTGCGAAAGGGTCAAGGGGTAAAACCATACGGGATGCCCGGTTTCCCCGGGGCCCTTTAAAATACACTCACCACAAACGGGAATGCTACTGTAAAGGAAATCACAGAATGGGCTCAGGTACTTCCAAAAACCATTGTCAGTGAACAAAATTCCCCCGGCCATCCCGTTGCCAGCTGAAACTCTACAGTGCAAAGAAGAAGCCATTTCTAAGCAAAATGCACAAGCTCCCGGTTTTTTTCTGGGCCCGGGATCATTTAAAATGGGTGTGGCAAAAAGGAAGACTGGTCTGTGGTCAGGCAGTCCACAAAGTTCTTTTTTGGAAAACTCGCCGTCATCCGGGCCAAGAAAGGGCAAAAAAGTTGTTATCACGCTAAGTTAAAACCCGCATCTCTGATGGTATGGGGTTGCATGGGCGGTTTGGATGGGCAGCTTGCATGTCTGGAAAGGCACCATCAATGCAGAAAAATATATTCAGGTTTTAGAACAACATATGCCCCATCCGGGCGTCATCTCTTCAGGAAGACCCTGCATTTTTCAACAAGATAAGCCAGACCTCATTCTGCATCAATCACAACATCATGGCTGCGTGGGAAGGATCCGGTACTGAAATGGCCAGTCTGCAGCCCAGATTTTTTCACCTATAGAGAACATTTGGCATCATAAAGAGGAAGGTACGACAAAGAAGGCCCAAGACATTGAACAGTTAGAGGCCTGTATTAGACAAGAATGGGAGAGCATTCCTATTTCTAAACTTGAGAAACTGGTCTCCTCGGTCCCCAGACATCTGTTGAGTGTTGTAAGAAGAAGGGAGATGCCACACATGGTGAAAATGGCCTTTGTCCCAATTTTTTGGGATTTGTTGACACCATGAAATTCTGAATCAACATTTTTTTCCCTTAAAATGATACATTTTCTAGTTTAAACTTTGTTCCGTGATTTATGTTCTATTCTGAATAAAATATTAAGTTGCCACCTCCACATCATTGCATTCATTTTTTATTCACGATTTGTATAGTGTCCCAACTTTTTGGAATCGGTTTGTAATTGTTTATGTATACAGTATTGTTTACTGTATATTTACTTTACTTTTAAATATTAGACAAAACATTTGCCATAAGTATTACCTTACTGAAAAACGAGAAAGAAGAAGCTCAGTTGGGCAGATTCATTGCTGTGGGCTGTTTGGTGATTGTGTAGTAAGTGAGAGGGGGATGGGAGAAGGAAAAGTGAAAATTAAGAGGCGGGTGAATTTTTTTGAACGCAACCTCTAGATCACTGGCACTTTCTGCCTCTTTTCTTCCATTTGCACGGGAGGTTGAAGATGCCCAAAAGGGTTGGTGCTGTAGTAATTACATGTTTTATCTGTAGGTTTGTGTCTTTATTTTTTTTTAACAAGTGGCGGTGATTTTAGAACTTTCGCCAATATTGCCTATTTTCACAAAAATTTATTTTTTATTGTATGTTGTCTGTTCTGTTGTATATTCAACACTGGACTGGTGTCATGTGACCAATGGGCACATATGTGACATAGTGGTAGTTAAATGCGGTGGTTGTTAGATAAACTTGTTAGATAAACTTCAATAATCTTTAGCATTAATTAGTTTGCAATTAAAGTAAGCCAAATGCTAGGGGTTTTATTTCGAAATTTTGAATTCCATCGTGTCTTTTACTTTCATGTTCTGTTTGCCTCTTTACTAAGCCTTGTGTTTCTTTTGATCTTCCACTTCCTACCTGGCTTGGCCCTAACTACGTTCTCATCTTGTGTTATTTCCTCCCAGTCTTTGTCTCTGATAATAATCTCTGGAGACACCATTTTGTAACAGGAGCATTGCCCAAATGAGAATAGTACAATGTACTTTACATATATGCTGAAATTAGTATTGCTGTATCCCAAACAGAATAACACTGTACAGAAAAGTCACATTGGTTCTTGAAACTTCAAGAGAAGATATTGCATACATAGAAAACAACAACAACAAATTTATTTATATAGCACATTTCATACAAAAGTAGCTCAAAGTGCTTTACATATTAAAGAATAGAAAATGAAAGACACAATTATAAAACAAAATAAATCAACATTAATTAACATCGAATAAGAGTAAGGTTCAATGGCCAGGGGGGACAGAAAAACAAAAAACTCAGCGGCTGGAGAAAAATAAAATCTGTAGATTCCAGACTATGATAACCTAGTCCTCTGGGCATTCTACCTAAGGGTAGTAAATAAATTCCTTGTAAATATTATGATGTTCACATTGCAAAACTTAAAAAAGGGCTTTGATGAGGCCTAAAGATAAAATCAACCTGGCTCTAAATTTAGAAGCAGAGTTTTGGCCTACACTGTTCAGAATGAACCAAGACTGAAAATGAAAATGGTGGAAAACCATGAAAAACCGAAGGCCTCAAATAACAAAACAGTGTTCCTTTAATTTTTTTTTCCAAAATGTAATACCAAAAAGCAAAACAAGAAGTCAAAAATGATCACCAGAAAATTAACAAAGTTAAACTTATATACCCAGAATCCAAACTTTTTGAGACCTATTAATTAACCAGAAAAATCATAAAAGGTACTTACATAAATGAAAGCTAAAAATCCAAAACAGCAGACAGCCAAATAAACATGTGCATAAGCAGATGCTTCAGCACTGGGGCTGTGGTTTCCAAAAACTAATAGCGGTCATTGGGTGGTCCCACAGCTGCAGCATCAGGGGGCCCCATCAGTATATACAGTTAGGTCCATAAATATTTGGATAGAGACAACTTTTTCTAATTTGGTTCTGTACATTACACAATGAATTTTAAATGAAACAACTCAGATGCAGTTGAAGTGCAGACTTTCAGCTTTAATTCAGTGGGGTGAACAAAAAGATTGCATAAAAATGTGAGGCAACTAAAGCATTTTTTAAAAACAATCCCTTTATTTCAGGGGCTGAAAAGTAATTGAACAAATTAAATAACTGGAAATAAAATGTTCATTTCTAATACTTGGTTGAAAACCCTTTGCTGGCATTGACAGCCTGAAGTCTTGAACTCATGGACATCACCCAGATGCTGGGTTTCCTCCTTTTAATGCTCTGCCAGGCTTTACTGCAGCAGCTTTCAGTTGCTGTTTGTTTGTGGGCCTTTCTGTCTGAAGTTTAGTCTTCAACAAGTGAAATGCCTGCTCAATTCCGGTTAAGATCAAGTGACTGATTTGGCCATTCAAGAATTTTCCACTTCTTTGCTTTAATAAACTCCTGGGTTGCTTTGGCTGTATGTTTTGGGTCATTGTCCATCTGTATCATGAAACGAAGCCCAATCAATTTGACTGCATTTAGCTGGATTTGAGCAGACAGTATGTCTCTGAACACCTCAGAATTATTCGACTGCTTCTTCTGTGTCACATCATCAATAAACACTAGTGTCCCAGGCCACTGGCAGCCATCGCACTTCAAGTCATCACACTGCCTCCACCATGTTTTACAGATGATGTGGTATGCTTTGGATAATGAGCTGTTCCACCTTCTCCATACTTTTTTCTCGCCATCTTCTGGTAGAGGTTGATCTTGCTTTCATCTGTCCAAAGAATGTTTCTCCAGAACTGTGCTGGCTTTTTTAGATGTTCTTTAGCAAAGTCCAATCTAGCCTTTCTATTCTTGAGGCTTATGAGTGGCTTGCACCTTGCAGTGCACCCTCTGTATTTACTTTCATGCAGCTTCTCTTTATGGTAGACTTGGATATCGATACGCAGACCCTGAGAGTGTTGTTCACTTGTTGGCTGTTGTGAAGGGGTTTCTCTTCACCATGGAAATGATTCTGCGATCATCCACCACTGTTGTCTTCCATGGACGTCCAGGTCTTTTTGCGTTGCTGAGTTCACCAGTGCTTGCTTTCTTTCTCAGGATGTACCAAACTGTTGATTTTGCCACTCTAATATTGCAGTAATTTCTAGGATGAGTTTTTTACTATTTTCGCAGCTTAAGGATGGCTTCTTTCACCTGCATGGAGCTCCTTTGACCGCATGTTGTCTGTTCACAGCAAAATTTTCCACATGCAAGCACACACCTCAAATCAACTCCAGGCCTTTTATCTGCTTAATTGATAATGACATAACGACAGACTTGAACACGCCTGCCCATGAAATAGCCTTTGAGTCAATTGTCCAATTACTTTTGACCCCCTGAAATGAAGGGATTGTGTTTAAAAAATGCTTTAGTCGCCTCACATTTTTATTCAATGTTTTTGTTCAACCCACTGAATTAAAGCTGAAAGTCTGCACTTCAACTGCATCTGAGTTGTTTGATTTAAAATTCATTGTGGTGATGTACAGAACCAAAATTAGAAAAAAGTTGTCTCTGTCCAAATATTTATGAAACTAAATGTAAAGAACAAGGATAATAATCAACAAAATTAGCATTAAACAAACTTTTTTTAAAAAAAAAAAGACATGCTTAAAGAATTAATTAAAGAATATGGTTCTTAATGAAAGTAAAAAAAAAATTCAATAACATAAATCACAAAATGCAGCAAAATAAATGAATCAAAAGAAAAGTTATTAGAGTCAGGGAGGAAACTGTGGCCAAACTAAGACAGTAAAAACAAGACCTCGTAACTCGGGACATACCTGTCAGCCCTGACTTCTACAGTGAGAGGGTATTAGACTCCACAAGTTCGTCTTCATTTTCCAAAAGACAAGTGCAACATACTGTGTACTCCTCAAACATACTGTCATTTTCTTTGATGCCACTATACATTTTTTCCAGGTTTAATATGCAATAAAATGTAGGAGAAAAGATGACTCTTGAAAGGACCTGTGGAAGATTACACTAACATAATATAACATTTAACATTAGCAAGATTTTGCGGGTCCATGTCTGGCAAAAAAACTAATGCCGCCAGTTTTTGGGAGATGACGGTTTAAAATGAAAAGTGCTATTGTAGAGGAAAAATAATTAATATATGTTTAAAACAAATTATTTTGACGTGAATAAATTATAAATTTCACCTATAATTGTTTTAAATATAGTTACTGTGTGCAAAACTTATATTTGGTATTTGATATTTGGTAGCTTTTCCTCTCTTCTAATTCTTTGAAGGTGTTTCTTGACCAACAGACGACTCATCATCGTAGACTCACTCCACTTTCTAATACAATCCAAAAAAACAATTGAGAGTGTAGGAAATGGTTTATTGAAGACATGGGCACTCCAAGTGCTAGGCAGGAAAAATGCTTCTCAGCTCATTCCTTGTAGTTTTCTGCCTTTGTATTCCCAAGAAAATTGTGGCCAACGTGTTTCTTCTATAACAGAAGGAGCGATATATTCTTTTACTGTTTACTTACCTGTTACCTGAGAAGGCAATTAATGCATCAATCCATTCTTGCATATCTAATATATAAAGCAGAGTCGATGTATGTGTGTGTGTGTGTATGTTTGTTTGTCCGCCATACAAATCTGCACTGGCTCGATCGCCACCAACCTGGGCATGGGGCTCCTTTGTAACCAGGAGGAAGTGATGGGGTATGTTTGGTTCGGAAAAATGTTCATGGTGAACCGCAGGGCACCTTTTCACTGACAAAGCGTTCGGCACACTTCCCAGTACTTATGGCCGCACGTTGCAACAGAACTTCACCATGGCGCCATCTAGCCACAGCTTTGGTCCCTGTGCGTCACTCTTTACCCTTGTTTCTTTAAATTGCCAAGAGATGGCGGAAGTGTCCAAGTATGAGAAGGCCGACTGCTTTGATCGGGTGAAGGGAACTGCCGATCAATGTAAAACGTGAACGACTCAGCAAGCGGACTGGCTGACACACCAGCTTCTGCAAGTCACACTCCCACACGCACTGATAGTACTGTATTTCATTCGCCAACATTTGTTATATGCCAGCACGCTTGAACAGAGACTCACCTTAAAAAAGACAGCATCTTTCCCCATTTTCCACACACGCAGCAGCGTTGTATGTCACTTTCTCTGTAGTTACCATCGCTAACGCCCATTAGATAGCAGCACGGTTCAACACATGTGCTCCTTACTGTACCACTTGCCTTTGTGTCAAGACTCTCTATCCAAATATTATTGAAACAAATATCATGACACGTTGGGCAAGACGAAAGATGTTTTCATACCAAGAATACTGCTGATTCCAGTGATTTACCCTTTGATTTCAAACTGCTCCAATTTCCTGTTTGTTTTGCTTTTGCTATGTCAATTAATAAGGCTCAAGGGCAATCACTACAAGTTGCAGGCATCAATTTCGAAAATCCATGCCTTTCACAGGGACAACTTCGTGGCATGTTCTACAGTTGGCAGTCCTCAGAATTTGTTCATTTTCTCACCACAAGGAAAAAAACAAAAATATAGTGTATCCAAAGGCTCTGGAATGAGCCTTTTATTACCTATTACAATAAAATGTGAATTAGAAAACTGTTTGTTCTATTTCTATATTCTGTTTCTTTCATTTCAGAAATTCACGGTTATAGATTCCTGGGCAATGCCGGTACTCCTGCTAGAATATTTATATAAAAACATTTCAACATCAGCAGCATTCTTTGACCTAGAAATTCCAGGCTGTTTTAAAGGAATAAGAAGTGTGTAACAAAGTTATTTCCACTTCAGCTAACAGTAAGAACAAGGAAAACTGCCATTTTTCAGTTCAAAATATACTTAAGATAATATTTTAAGTAGGAAGATTTCTTATGCCCTAAAATAAATTTAACTTAACTTGATTTTTCCAATAAAAATATAAAAAGAATTTTTCAAAGTAGGCTTTTTTCTTATTGAAATGGTGTGTGGTAGAGAAACTCCAATTTTAGAAAGAGATTCAGAACTCCTACATCTATTAAGTACAACAATTCTTTTGTATGGGAGGGTTTTGGTGCAGACCAGTTCTATTAAATATGTTTCTTTTCTAAAATTTTAATTTGTCCACCTTACTTTTTACAGGTAACTTAAAAATGTGGTTTAAGAAGTATGCTGGAGTCCAGTTGTCAGAACAGAATATCCAAGAAAATTCCTGAACACGGATTTTAAAGACTTTTACAGCAGGATAATAAAATTTTACTTGACAATATCAGAGGACCTTTTAATGGGACAAACGTCTGAGACTATCAGTTTTTTGGTTTTTTTAACTCGTTTTGTTTTGGACTTTTTAAACTTTTTTAAACAATAACTGAATGGTTTAAATTCAGTGTTTTCAAGTATCTGTTTATGTCTGAAATTAATTGTATTGATTCAGTTTTTTTATTTTGTGGAATCATTAAATGTGAACATGAATTTGAATATTCCACATTTTTAATAAATATGTTTAACTCTACACAAATTTTACATTATGTTTAAGCAATTATGTTGGTCAGTTCACCCTTTATTAGAATGCTCTAAGTGTGTGAGTGTTTGACCTGAAATGCTGAGTAACTTTTTATATTTACTTTTATGTTACAGAACACCGAGGTCATATGTATAATGTATTACAGCAGATGGTTCACAACAAGCCTGCTTTAGAACTGGCGGAATGTGTGGTGCACAGACGGACGAGATAAGCATCTGAACACAGGTGGGGAGCATCTAATAAATTCTGAGTACATCGCATACAAATAATTAAGGTCCATGCAGACTGACGATTGTGTGCAAGAAAGACTGAGGACATCGAGAGTGTAAACGTGGTGCTCAGAACTTAGTGCAGGAAACATATTCATAGGTCTTTAAAGAACCCATTTTCCAGTTTTGAAATCATAAGGTTTCTAAATAGTACAGATGAGAAGGACCTGATAATAAAATATTGCAAAACTCTACTTTATTCTCTCACGGAACCCAGTTGAATATTTGCTAATATACCTATTCTAAACATGCTTTCATTAATTTGCCTCTAGTACTGCATGTTAAACTTACTGGCCTATAGGTGCTTGAATCTTTTACACATAATAGGGATAATAAGCTGCCAGTCTCCCCAGTGTGCAGAGATTTAAAAAATAAACATCGGGGTTTATATGTACTCTAACTTCCTTAAGCACGTGAAGATAAATATGATCTGGTGATTTGTTAGTTTACCACATATTTAATCCGAGCAGTATTTCTCCTCTAGAGCAGGGTGTCAAACTCAATTGCACAGGGGCCAAAATCCAAAACACACTTTAGGTCGATGGGCCAAACAGGATAAACATTTATTGAACACACTAAAACTAAACTTTTAAAACTTAACTTTTTTGAACATAAATATGAATAAAAACAGACAGGAATATTATTCCGAAATAAATCAACTCAAACCTTAAATAACTTATAATATTTTGCTCTCCATAAAATATATATCCTGTCTAAATTATACAAGTTAGAAATAAAGTAAATGTTAAAAGAATAAACAATCAAATTTCTTTTCTCTTATGTCATTTTGTATAAAAATAAACTTACATTTTAAATATCCCAAAAGATTTTGCTCTCCATAAAAATATATCCTGTCAAAATTATACAAATTCAAATATGAACATGCTGCATAACAAAACCTGGAAATATAAATAAAATGTGTTCCTTTCAGCAATAACAAATCAAATCATTCAGTTGTCTTTGCTCATATGTCATTTTAGAGCTGGACGCCTGGCATCTTTTTGGCCACAGGTTCGCTTTCTGTTTAATGTGTGAGGTTCTGTGTTCTGGAGATTCTCAGGATGGATTGCAGGTGCTCATCAGTGAGGCTACTCCTGTGTGCTGTTTGTTAGTCTTTATCACTGAGAAGAGCTTCTCACACAGATATGTGCTACCAAACATGCACAAGGTTCGAGCCGCATGTAGGCGGACTTTTTGTTCTTCAAAGCCACCAAAGCGCCGTGTAAACTCAGTACGCAGAAGCCCAGTTTATCAGCAAAGTGCATATTTGGGAACACCGTGAGGCCGAGTTGGTTCAACATTACTTGGCAACAGGTGGGGCAAGTTGCACTGGTGCATTTGTGTCTCCCATAAAAGTAGCTTCACTTGAAATCACTTTGTGATTGTGCACGGTAAAACGCCTGCTGAAGTGTCAGATTCTTATTTAACTCTTCTGCTTTCTGTATCTTGTGCATTGCATTCAGGTCTTACAGGTTATCCTGAGGTTTTGTGTCATAGTGCCGTCTTTAGATTAAATTCTGTAATTACAGCCACATTAGCTACACAAATGAGACACACGGGTTCAGTAAACATATACTCAGCCTCCCATCGGTTTTAAGGCTCTATTTTCAGAATCAACTTTTCTCTTCAGCATCGTGTGAGCTAGCCAAATAACTTGCAGCATCATAAGCTAGACTTGATTAACGCGGTAAGTGTTCGGCAAGGCAGCTGAAGCACTACATTATGGGATATGTAATTTATTGTGGTACCAGCGCCATATCAGCTGGGCCATTATAACAATAATACATAAAATGAGCGGGCCTTGAGTTTGACACATATGCTCTAGAGTTTACCAATCACTCAGTACCTCCTTATGTCTAGTGCATTTTTCAGTTATTTCTCGTTCTTCTTCTACATTTTATGTATTAAACTGCACTGCTGATGCCAGAGCACACTTGTAAAATATAACAATGTCAGACCTGCTTGATATAATTTAGAGATGTAGGTTACTGGCCCTAGACAGGCACCAGTTTATCCAGGCCCAAACTGATTCACACTCACAATGGGCAGGATTTGAAATTTTCAGTTAAGTTAACATACATAGCTTTGGGGATGTGGGAAGACACCCATACCCAGATATGGGACAGCATCCAAATTCCACATGGATGAGAACTGGACACTCGATTTCAACCCTAATTTCTAGACATATGCTAGCAGCTTAATGCCCTGCACCACCGTGCCATCCTTGTTAAGTGCTACTGTGCTGTGATAAGACGGAAAGCACTCCTGTGTCCCCTCCTCTTCTGTTGTCACTCTTATGGACAGATGTTCAAGTAGTGGAGAGCTGAAGCAGTTTTATTTTTCTTTGGACCCAAATAGCACAGAGCTTGAGTTCAACTGACTACAGCACCACACACTATTTTTCTCATCTTTATGTCCCTACGCCAAAACGAAACAATGAGTCAGTATTACCTTAAACTCTCAGTATTTAAATGTTTAATGTGCAGTAAAGGAACATGAATTATTTTTTCAGTTTCAGTACTTATTCAGGTTTTGACACCAACTGCTTATTTGTAAGGGTTCATAGAACATACAAACTAAAAAATAAAGCAAACTTGTAAATATGGGCTGCCTTATATGGGGATCATTTTGTCTTGACAAATATGGCAGAAAGTAAATAATTCAGGGTGTTTTTTTATACTGGAGTGAACATAAAAAGTTTGATAAATAAGAGGAGACCATTCAGTCTATCAAGATTGTTTTGTTTAGTTAATAGCTAAACTGCTCCATTATCTCATCCAGATACAGTTGTGCTTCAAATGACCTAAAACATCATCAGATTTTCACTCAAGTCCTAAAAGTAGATAAAGAGAAACCAGTTAAACAAATGAGACAAAAATATTATACTTGGTCATTTATTTATTGAGGAAAATGATCGAATATTACATATTTGATATTTGTGAGTGGCAAATAGTTTTTAAAAAGTTGTTTCTTTGACATTTGAAGTGCCCATCATTCCTCTAAGTCACAATTATTTGGCTGTTTTTATAATTTCATTTTACAGTGATCTTTTCAGTTTTACATTTTAAATGATGCCATTCTTATCCATTAAAACTAGGCTTTCCATTTAAACTAAACACATTGTTGCTGCAATTCCTAAGTAAAGGAAAGCATAAGATTTTGCAGGTGCAGAGGATATTGGATATTGTGGGAATACTAATTTCATATAAAAGGGATTTTAGAGTGTTGTATATTTGAATTGTGAGTGTCCCATCTTTTCTTGTAACAGCGGTTAAAACATTTCAGACTCAAACCTGCTTAATCTTAACCCTGAAGAAACAGCCCTGGGAAGAGCCACTCTGTCACAAATGTTCTGTTTCCTAGAAGATGAAAGGACTTGGTGACATTCGCACCAAGAATAATGGATCTGTGAGGCAGCAGTGCTAAACACTACACCACCATGCCAGTGAGATGGCATCATTTGAAGTGCAGTGATCCCTCGTTATATCGCGCTCCGACTTTCTCGGATTCACTCCATCGCGGATTTTATATGTAAGCATATCTAAATATATATCATGGATTTTT
This sequence comes from Polypterus senegalus, assembly GCF_016835505.1. Taxonomy (NCBI): domain Eukaryota; kingdom Metazoa; phylum Chordata; class Cladistia; order Polypteriformes; family Polypteridae; genus Polypterus; species Polypterus senegalus. The sequence goes on from NW_024383324.1 coordinate 32,013, forward strand.
CACTGGTTCGTGGATTTCTGCAGACAGTGGGTCTTTTAATTTATGGTAGATGCTTCCTCAAGTGGTTTGCCCAGTTGATTTCATACAAAGGGGGCTATTGGCGGATGGCTGAGAAGCTACCCAATCAGAGCACGATATACGTATAAATAAAACTCCTCAATGATATACAATATGCTTCCCACAGGTGTTTCACATACTTGAAAGCCCGAACAGCAACGTAATGATTTTTGATTGTTTGCTTTTCTCTCTCTTTCTCTCTCTCTGACATTCTCTGCTCCTGACGGAGGGGGTGTGAGCAGAGGGCTGTTCGACACTGGCCTAGAGGATACGGACGCTACCTCTAAAAAATGCTGAAAGACTACCTTCACATTGCTCCCTTGCTTGTGGCTGCTTTGTCCTCTGTGTCGATCTTAAAAGCCTGAACAGCACCTATTGATTTTTGATTGTTTGCTTTTCTTTCCCTCTGTCTCTCTCTCTCTTCTGACATTTTCTGCTCCTGACGCGCACTCCTTTGAAGAGGAAGATATGTTTGCATTCTTTTAATTGTGAGACGGAACTGTCATCTCTGTTTTGTCATGGAGCACAGTTTAAACTTTTGAAAAAGAGACAAATGTTTGTTTGCAGTGTTTTAAAGTCACTGTCTCTACAGCCTCCTGTGTTTCTGTGTAAATCTGTGACCCAAGCATGACAATATAAAAAATAACAGGTTTTTACTGAAGCAGATTTTCACCTTTTGCGGGGGGATCTGGAACACAACCCCCACAATCAAGGAGGGATCACTATATATTAAAGCACAACCTATTGTGTGCAGGTTGTAGTGATGCATATGTATTGTATTAGACGTTTATTCCATTGCCTCCTAGTTCGTAGTTTAAAGGGTAAAGTGTCGCTTGTCACTGTGTTCTTCTTTTGATTCTTCTTTAACTCTGCTGAGCTGTTAAAAGCTGTAGTTCAAATAAAGCTCACTATGGTTCTTCATAATGTCTTTAGATAATGTGCTGCAAAAACAGAGTTCACTTTTTGCCTCTCAATCAGTGATACTACATGTACTGCTGCAGCTTGAAATCCTGGCCTCGTCACTGTGTGTATCCAGTTTTCACATTCTTTCTTTGTCTGTGTGGATTTTCTGCAAGTACTCTGATTTTTTTTCCAGCATCCCAGATACATGTGAGCTGGTCGGTCCTCTTTAAGTTAGTGCATCTTGGAGTGGACTGGTGCTTCATCCAGGGTTTTCACTGCCTCGCACACCACCCATGCACAGAGAGTCAGATTCTAGTCACCCACAACTCTAATGTGGTAAACCAGGTGAAGAAAAGCACCAGAGATTTTCCTTGACGTTATGAGTTATATCATAATGCGTTTTTATTACAGAGCTCACATCACCTACCAATCAACTAAGACCTCTATAATCTCACAGTTACTGTTTAAGGCAGTATGTGATGTATAAATAAATCCACCCAAAACAACACATTACAGCACTCAGAAACAGGATGGTTACTTTTTCTTTAACAAATGCATTGTCAGTGAAGATAATAGTAAAACACAATGGCTCTGTGGCTAAGGATCTGCCTGGTATGTGGGAGGCTACCATTTCAAGTCCCATTACTGCCATAAAAGATCCTACTCTGTTGGGCACTTAACACTAGAATTACCAGAGCCTACGAAAAAACTCGTGAATCCGTCCCACCTTAAATCGCTTCTAAAATCGTTCACACCTCTCCACCAGCGCTCTTTGTCATCTAAATGTGCTGATAAAAATCAGGCTGCAAGCAGCGTCTATTCCATCCCCACCGACTTAGAACGTGCACAAACTTCTCCCAGCTCATGCCTTGATTGATTTTCTGGGAGTGAAGTGGAGTTTTAGAGTGGAAATAATAGATCGTTGTTTGGAACACCGATTCTCATGTCTGTTCCGCTTTATACAGTAATCTGTGTAAACACATTGTTAAAACAGAAACGTTTTTTATATTCTACTAGTAGATGACAAAATGTAGGCATAAACTATATAATGTATGAAGCCTGAAGTCCAAATAGCAAAGAAATATTTTCACAGAAGGTACAAATCTAACACAACAATTGCGCTTTTATTAAAAAAATAACTGCTGAAACAAAAAGCTGCCTTAACATGCAACATTGACATTCGTTTATTATGACTGCCTCCGTGGCGCAATAGAATCAGCTGCCGATTGGGAATCCAAAGGTCGCTAGTTTGATCCAGCACCACTCCGTTTTGAGAAGTAAACTGCTCTTAGTCTTACTATTTTAGAATAAAAACATGCATTTGATTTCAGTCTGTAACAGCCGGTGTAACTTATGATACTTGTAAAGGTTAGCTTTGGGTTATTATTATCTCAGCCGCGTTCACGAGCCCAAACACACCCCACACCCACATCTGATACTGCTGTTTTCACATAGACGCGCTGTAACAGAGGTAAACTCAGCTCCCTTCTTCATCGGAGCAAGAATGCACATACCATTGCTTGCATACTAAAGTGTCAGCAGGCACTTTTCGTGGCATTACACACAGTTTTGAGCATGCCCTCTGCACACTACTTGTGACTTTAGGCTTTAGGAAGTAAGTAAATAAATAAAGGTAAATCGTGTCATAAAATGATTTTTTCAAAACGTCAATGTTATTTATTTGGCACGGACATGCTCAAAAAAATACATGTGTAATGCCACAAAAGTGCCTGCTGACACTTTAGTATGCAAGCAAGGTTTTGTCATACTAAAGCCTTGCGCTCCCCACACTTAGACAAGGCCCAGCCTATGAATCCTAAAAGGGAGAGAGAAAGCCCAAAAGCAGCCCTTGTTCTGATTAAAATAAAGTTCTTTAAGAAGTTAACTTAAAATTAAAAAGCTCAATACAATATGTTGCCTCAAAGTCCAAATCCACCCATCCATTTTCCTAACCCGCTTCATCCTGGACGGGGTCATGAGGAAGCTGGAATCTAACCCAGCAAACATAGGGGGCAAAGCAGGAACTGTCCCTGGGCAGGGTGCCAGTCTATTTCAAAGCACACACACACACACACACACACACACACACACTGAACAGCAACAATTTAAATTTTTTTATATAGACTAAAAATCACACAAGGAGTGTCACAATGGGCTTTAACAGGCCCTGTCTTTTGATAGCCTCCCGGCCTTGACTCACTAAGAAGATGAGGAAAAAACTCCCAAAATATTCCCTTATAATTAAATAATGGAAGAAATTTTAGGGAAGGCAAGTTGATTGTTAAAATGGAGTACGTACAAACACAGAAAACAGAACAGAAGTAATCCTCTTCACAGAGCTAGCCGGCCAGTCTATCAGTGTCACCACAGAGCTACAGTACCACAATACAAAGCAAAATGCAAGAGCAGATTACATCGCATGTGAGGATTCACATTTGTTCAGAGTCCTGACCATAAATCAGAAGTCTAATCCAGAAACAGGAGCAGGCAGAAGTTCGACAAGCAAACAATTCAAAAGAGAAGTTCGAATATCCAAAAATGCAAACCCAAAATCCAAGATTGAGAGCCAAACAACAAAACCAAGTGGACTGACGTCTCTGAGGCCTTTATAAGGAAACTAAAGTTAAAAGATGTTATTGTTCTAGACACCATGTGATTGATCATCTTAATGCTGGAGATGAGTGTTTAAAAGAACCCATGATCCAGGTTTGAAAGCGTTTATACCAGGGTCTCCAACTCCAGTCCCGGAGAGCTACTGTGGGTGCAGGTTTTCATTCTAACCCTTTTCTTCTAGGTGCATTCTAAAGTAGTTATTTTAATTGATGCATAACTTAAGACTCAGGCCCCTTAATTATTTATTTTTTCCTTAATTAGCAACCAAACAATTTTAAGACACAAAATGAAGCAACACATAAACAACAAACTGCGTCCATCACACAATAACTGAAAATAAAGAAAGGTGAAGGCCTCAATAATGTTGATCTGCTCAGGTCCACAAAACGTTTTGACAGCGCTCTTAAAAAAGAAAATCAACAGTTTTGGAAATGAGTGCCATAAAATTAAACAACGGGTTTAATTAGCAACGAGAATTGGCTTCAAATTAAGAAATTGAATGAAGTGAAGTTGGTTGGAGTTTGAGGCCCCTACTTAGTTGGTCATCTGTTGGCTCACTTCACATCAAATTTATGTTTAGGTGCTGTTTACGGAAAAAAGAATCAATTCAGCATTTAGAGTCTCAAGAAAAGTCCATTAAAATAAAGGGAAATAGTTAATTAGCAAAAACTGGTCACTAATTAAGAAAAGAGTTAGAATGAAAACTTGCAGCCACAGTATCAGCACTCCAGGACAAGAGTTGGAGACCCCTGCTCTAGAATAAATGCAGGTCTGTACCAACTCCAGAAATGATACACAATACAATACAATACAATACAATACAATACAATACAATACAGTTTATTTTTGTATAGCCCAAAATCACACAGGAAGTGCCGCAATGGGCTTTAACAGGCCCTGCCTTTGACAGCCCCCAGCCTTGACTCTCTGAGAAGACAAGGAAAAACTCCCAAAAAACCTTGTAGGAAAATGGAAGAAACCTGGGAAAGGCAGTTCAAAGAGAGACCCCTTTCCAGGTAGGTTGGGCGTGCAGTGGGTGTCAAAAGTAGGGGGTCAATACAATACAATACAATACACAGAACAGAACAATTCCTTAATACAGCATAATAATAAAGATTTTAGAAGCACGGAGCAGAATTTAACAGTAGATGATATGACATAATTAGGTTTGGATATTTTTAGAGTCCTGGAGACCTCATCCATCTAGCTGCCTCCCCATTTGGCCATGCCACGGCTGAAAGTTGCTGCCAGATGAAAGGACCCTCTTTCCCATGATTCCTGTGATCCTCCATCAGGGATGACTTTACCATAGGCAGGCAAACAACTTGGCAGGTGGGCGTGGCACCAATGACCACATTTGGGTACCGAGAAAGAAACAGAATAGGTGAGGGTTAGTATTCAAATATAATTATCATGTTACTTATGTTTTAGTGCTAATGACTAACAACAGAGATGCAGTATGTACAGTTAATCAGCAGCTCTAGTCAGGATATGCTAAACTGAAGTAGTGAGTCTTCAGCCGGGATTTAAAGGCTGAGACCAAGGGGCATCTCTTATGGAAGCAGGAAGACCATTCCACAGTTTAGGGGCCCTGTAACTAAAAGCTCGACCTCCCACTGTTATTTTATTAATCCTTGGAATCCTAAGCAGACCGCATCTTGAGATCTTAATGTGCTCAGGTTTGTAAGTCATGATAAGTTCAGACAAGTAAGCGGACCTTGGCCATTTAATGCTTTATATGTTAAAAGGAGGATTTTGAAATCTGCCCTAAACTTAACTGGGAGCCAGTGTAAAGATTTAAGAACTGGGGTTATGTGTTCATATTTTCTTGTTCTTGTAATAATTTTGCAGCGCATTTTGGATTAACTGGAGGCTGTATAGAGAACAGTTTGAACAGCCAGTGAACACCGCATTGCAGTAGTCAATCCTACTAGAGATAAATGCATGAATTAATTTCTCACAATCCTGTTTATTTAGAAAGCGCCTTAATTTCCTAACATTTTTAAGATGGAAAAACATGTTTTGGAACTTTGTAATATGTGCTTTAAATGACATGCTAGAGTCAAAGATAACTCCTAGATTGCGGGCTGATTCAGTAAAATTAATTGGGATTCCAACTGAGTTAAATGATGACAAAATATTGCTGTGATCAGCGTCATTCCCTCCAACAATTAACATCTCTGTTTTATCTGTATTTAAAGACAAGTAGTTCTCATTCATCCATTCCTTTAATTCACTAACACAACTAATTAAAGACAACATCGGAGAAACTTCATTTGATTTAAATGAAAGGTATAACTGGGTGTCATCTGCATACGAAAGTGAAAATTAACATTATGTTTCCTAATGAGAGATCCCAGTGGAAGCATGTAAAGTGAAAACAGTAAAGGTCCAGTACTGAGCCCTGGGACACCATATTGAACTTCTGTGTATAATGATGGAGTACTGTCAGCACATTTCTGTACATACTGGAATCGATTTGATAAATAAGAACTGAACCAAGCGAGCAGGGGCCTGTAAGCCCAACATCGCTTTCTAGCCTGTGCAGTAAAATAGAATGGTCAATGGTGTCAAATGCTGCACTTAAGTCCAACAACATAATTACAGTGGAATTTCCTTCATCAGAGGATATCAGAATGTCATTTACAACCCGTGTTAGTGCCGTTTCTGTACTATGACCAGTAAAGCCAGACTGGAATTTCTCAAATAAATTGTAATGTGTAAGGTGTGACTGAAGCTGACTGGCTGACTACTTTTCTAGTATTTTAGAGAGAAATGGTAAATTTGAAATAGGCCTATAGTTATTTAGTATGTGTGGGTCTAGGTCTGACTTTTTAAGTAAAGGTTTAATGACTGACACTTTTAGTGCATCAGGTACGGTGCCATGCAGTAATGAACTATTGATAATGGTTAGAATAGGCACTGCAAGAACATCCATTGCACTTTTTACTAGTTTTGTTGGCACTGGATCTAGGGAACAAGTAGTGGGCTTCATTTTAGTAATTAAAGTTAAGACTTCCTGCTCAGTTACAGGATTAAAATTACTAAAGTGCTGAATGCAATGTGCAGGGTCTGCTAAGCTAGTATTTGGTTTGTACTGTGATGCTGAGATCTGGGATCTTATATTTTTAATTTTCTCATTGAAGAAGTTCATAAAGTCTGTACTGCTAATATCTGTTGGTATTTTGCACTGTTGATCTGAATTCCCATTTGTTAATTTAGCCACTGCTCTAAAAAGTACCCTAGGATTTTTATTATTGCTATCTATTAATGTAGAATAGTATTCTGAGCGAGCTTTAAAGAGGGCTTTTTTATATTTATTAACACTCTCTGTCCATGCAATTTGAAAGACATGTAGCTTTGTTGTTCTCCATCTGCTCCAGTTTTGACACTCTAATTTAAGAGCTCGAGTATTTTCATTAAACCAGGGAGAGTTTCTATGTGCTTTGATCACTTTTGTTTTTAGGGGAGCCACTGTGTCCAGAGCATCTCTCAAGGTCACATTATAATGTGATGTTAGCTGATCTAAATTGTTTTCCACGCTTACATTTGATGTTAACTGATCTAAATGGTTTTCCACAATTACACTCGACTTACTCAAGGTATCTATAAATTTTGAAGCAGAATTACAATCTAGATGTCGCGACTGTCTTTGTTTTAATCTGTGAGTGCGCTGGCATGGGCAGAACTAAATCAAATGTAATTAAGAAGTGATCGGAAATAACTACATTTAATGGAGTAATATTTAAATTTTGAATTTCAACTTTGTAAGTTATAATTAAATCTAATGTATGGTTATGATTATGAGTTGGACCTTTGACAATCTGACAAAATCCTACTGAATTTAACAAATAAGTAAAACATTTGCTAAAAGTGTCAGTTTCCACATCAATGTGTACATTAAAATCCCCATCAGAACTACGTGATCATAATTTATAGCCAAATCAGACAGAAGGTTGCTAAATTCAGTCATGAACAATGAATATGGCCCTGGTGGTCTGTAGACTAGCACTATAATTGTGTTGGAATCTGTTTTAATATTTAAAATGAATGCCTCAAAGGATGTAAAGTTGCCTAAATTTTTAGGAGTGATTTGCATTTTGTTACAATGAATTATTCCAAGGCCCTCCTCACCAGAATCTCTAGACTTATGAAGGAACAGTATCCATCTGGTGACGCTCAGCTAGGGGAACAGTGTCACATTTACTAAGCCAGGTTTCAGTAAGAAGACACAGATCAGATTTTGTACTTAATATTATATCATTTACCAAAACAGCTTTAGTACCAAGAGAGCGAATATTCAATAAACAGCATTTAAAACTGCATGGTTCTTTTTGAACTGCTGATATATTTTTTGTTTTGGTTTGAATTAAATTTCTATTACAGATGCCCCTGGTGGAGTGTCTGGTTTTATCCCTTGGTCTAATTATACACCTTATTTTTGGTTATCAATTAATTTATGGTTTGTATCAAGACAAAATTTACTGGATGCCCCACAACAGGGATTATGGGTAACAGCTTCAGGAAAATAATAGGTGGGATAAAGAACAGCCTGTGATTTAAGATCACATGATTGCAGCCTGGATGGTGCTCTAATCAGTCAACCAGGCAGTTTTGCTGCCATATTTTGGGATAATACATAAGATCCCCTCCAGTTAGGATGAAGACCATCTCTTCTGAAAAATCCAGGCCTTTCCCAAAAATCATCCCAATTGTTCACAAATGCTATGCTTTATTTGCACACCAGGTTTCTAGCCAGCAGTGAAAGGAATGCAATCTACTATAAATCACATCCCCTCTATATAATCTTGGTAAGGGACCAGATACAATTAAATTCGACATTTTGTTTTAGCTTTGGTGCATAGAGATGAAGTTCAGCTTTAATACCTCAGATTGCTGTAAATAAATATCATTAGTGCCGACATGCAGCAATAAGGTAGATACTTCATAACAGTCGGCAACACGTCCAATCGCCTTTATGCCAGAAATCTTGGCCCTGCAAGGCACTTAACATTAACTGCTGGTTTAACATAGTTTGGAATTCTAACATTCCGCACTATGGAATCGCCAATTATGAGCACTTTATTATTCTCAGTTTCCACAGGGGCCATGGAGAGCTGAGAACCTGTTCTGGGTCGAATTGGTGACCTGGGTGCTGGGGGACTAAATTTTGGATTCTTAGACCCCCGTCTTACTGATGTGCTATATCTTATATAGCACATCTTTATACAAAAAAGTAGCTGAAAGTGCTTTACATAATGAAGAAAAACAAAAGACAAAATGAGAAATTAAAATAAGACAACATTAGTTAACATAGTAAAGGAGTAAGGTCCGATGGCTGGGGAGGACAGAAAAAAACAAAAAAACTCCAAACGGCTGGAGAAAAAAAAAATAAAATCTGTAGGGATTCCAAGCCACGAGATCGCTCAGTCCCCTCTGGGCATTCTACCTCACATAAATTAAACAGTCCTCTTTGTATTTAGGGTTCTCACAGACGAACTTGATGATGATGGTCATGCAGACTTCTGGCTTTTAATCCATCGCTGTTGGAACATCACGGTGCTTTGAGTAGATGGTGGTGGCGCAAGGAAAAAGAAACAGAAGAGAGAGTAGAGATTAGTACAGATTTTAGAGTCACCATGAATAGTTATTATGATAATTTGAACATACAGAGTATCAGGATTAAGTTAAAGTGAAGTTTTAGAAAGGCCATGTTAAAGTAATATATTTTCAGCAGTGTTTTAAAGTGTTCTACTGTATCAGCCTGGCAATTCCTATTGGCAGGCTATTCCAGATTTTAGGTGCATAACAGCAGAAGGCCCTCACCACTTCTTTTAAGTTTTGTTCTTGGAATTCTAAGGAGACACTCATTTGAGGATCTAAGGTTACGATTTGGAATATAAGATGTCAGACATTCCGATATATAAGATGGGGCGAGATTATTTAAGGCTTTATAAACCATAAGCAGAATTTTAAAGTCAATCCTGAATGACACAGGTAATCAGTGACATCAAAACTGGAGAAATGTGTTGATTTTCTTTCCTAGTTAGGATTCTAGCAGCTGCATTCTGCACTCTTGCCTTATATCTTTTGGGTGTCCGAGAGTGCGATCTACCGAAACAAATGGAATAATTTCTCAGCATCTTTCAGTGATAAATT
>NW_024383325.1:0-10428 GCF_016835505.1 Polypterus senegalus
TAAAAGGAAAATTTAAAAACCCCGTTAAAACAGGTTTTCCCAAGGTAACAGGGACCTTTAGATCTATCTAACGTGCCTCCCAATTGGGGGCTATTTCGCCCAAATCACTTGGGAACAAGGTCTGTCGTGCATTTTTTTTATTGAAAATTCTGTTTAGAAAATTTTCATTTGAATTTTGCAGCTTGCTTCAATGGTTAATATTTGGGTCTTTGGGAAATGGCAAAAGAGTTTTCGGTTTGATGCATCCATCAGAGATTGTAAATAACACCTTTTCTTTGCCCGCTACATAAAGCCTGTTTACTCTATTAACAGATTTCAAACACATCTCAAAATCAAATGCTGCATTTCCAAATCCATTTTGAATTAACATCGGGGGCAGTTCTTCAATTGAATTTGGTTTCGATCAACTGTTAACTCAAACATATGTAAGGGATGGTATTTTTCTCCCTTCCCAGAAAGCCACCAAGGTGATGCCTGTGCATTGTAATGGTACAAGTTTCATGTGAAGTTATATGTGAAACTGCAGAAGATCCTCCTTTCGTCCCGCATAGTCAAATTTCAAAAAGACTTTTTTTTGGAGTGAGAGAAAATTTCATCAAATTTAAAACTAATATTGTAAAGTAGGTGTCGTAAAATAGTTTGGTATCTGGCTCATTTGTTTGTTCTTAAAGATAAAAGATTTCCAATACTTTTTGAACAACCCGACACAATTTCAATTCAACCAATCAAGTCTCTACAGCTGAAGGCAGACCGGTTCCACTCGAAGATGTTATTCGAAATTGTTTACTCTGGGAGAAGCGACGTGAACATTCATAAACCTTGGCTTCCGTTACTGTTTTCAACGCAACATATGACGGGACAAGTTACGCCCTGTTAAAACAGGTCTCTGCGAAACCCAGGATCAACCAGGGACCTTTAGATCTTCAGTCTAACGCTCTCCCAACTGAGCTATTTCGCCACGAGAATCACTCGCAACTCGAGGTCTGTCGTGCATTTGTCGACGACATGGTAAAAAATATCAGTGTCCTGAAGTATAGCATTTCATTTGAATTTTAAGGTTCAGTCTTCCTTCAGTGCCGTCTTAATATGGATCTGTGGCAAATGCATTAAAGCAGTTTTCAGGGATTTTAGTGCATCCATCGGATTGTAGTGCACCTTTTTTCTGTTTACAGCTCATACGCCTGTTTACTCTATTAACAGATTTTCAAAACACATCTCAAAAATCAAATGCTCATTTCCAAATCCATATTCTGAATTAACATCCAGCTTAGTTCTTCAAGGTTGATATGGTGGTCTCGTATCCAACTGTTAACTCAAACATATGTAAGGGATGGTATTTTTCTCCTTCTAAAGCCACTAAGGTGATGCCTGTGCATTGTAATGGTACAAGTTTCATGTGAAGTTAAATTCATGTGAGATTACGCAGAAGATCCTCCTTTTCGTGTCCCGCATAGTCAGAATTTCAGAAAGACTTGTTTTGGAGTGAGAGAAAATTTCATCATTAAAGCTAATATTGGTAAAGCTAGGTGTCGAAAATAGGTTTGGTATCTGCTGCTCATTCTGTTTGTCTCTTAAAGATAAAAGTATTTCCACTACTTTTGTGAACAATTCTGACACATGATTTCAATTAGCAACCAATCAAGTCTCTACAGCTGAAGGCAGACCGTTCCACTCAAGATGTTATTCGAAATTGTTTACTCTGGGAGAAGCGGACGTGTGAACATTCATAAACCTTGGCTTCCGCTATTGTTTTTCCAACTGCAACATATGACTGGGACAAGTTTGTACGCCCTGTTAAAACAGGTCTCTGCGAAACCGGGGATGAACCAGGACCTTTAGATCTTCAGTCCTAGCAGCTCTCCCCAACAGGCTATTTACGGCCCGCGCGAGAATCACTCGCATAACCGAGGTCTATGCATTTGCATTTTATGCGGCGACATGGTATATCCACGCTGTCCTGAAGTGCATAGCATTTCAACACGTTTTAAGGTTCAGTCTTCCTTCAAGTGCGTTTAATATATATGGATCTGGCAAATGCATTAAAGCAGTTTTCCAGGGGATTTTGAATTGCATCCATGGTAAGATTGTAAGTGTGCCACCTTTTCTGTTACACAGCTATATTATTTACTCTATTATAGATTTTTCAAAACACATCTCAAAAATCAAATGCTACATTCCAAATCCATATTCTGAATTAACATGCGGCTAGGCTTGGATTCTTCAAGGTTGATATGGTGGTCTCAGGAAGTATCCAACTGTTAACTCAGAGCATATGTAGGGGTGGTATTTTCTCATACATGAAAGCCACCAAGTGCCACTGTACATTAAGTAATGGGTACAAGTTTCATGTGAAGTTAAGTGCATGTGAGATTACATGAAGATCCTCCTTTTAGGTGTCCCGCATAGTCAAATTTCAGAAAGACTTGTTTTGGGTAGAGAAAAATTTCATCGTAAGCTAATATTAAGGTAAAAGCTAGGTGTGAAAATAGGTTTGGTATCTGCTATGTTCTGTTGTCTCTTAAAGACCATGTTTTTCCACTACTTTTACGTCGGCAAATTTCCGACTACGATTTCAGTGCCCCAACAATCAAGTCTCTACAGCTGAAGGCAGACCGGTTCCACTTTCGAGGAATATTTAACCGGAGGTATTTACTCTGGGAGGAGAAGCGGGGCGTGTGAACATTCATAAACCTTGCCTTCCGTTACTGTTTTCCAACTGCAACATATGGCTGGGACAAAGTTTATGCGCCCTGTTAAAACAGGTCTCTGCGAAACCAGGTTGAACGGGGACCTTTAGATGCTGATCCTAGCAGCTCTCCCAACTGAGCTATTTGATACGAGGAATCACTCGCGCCAACCCGAGGTCCTGTGGGTGCATTTTGTAAACTGACATGGTAAAAATATCCGCTGTCCTGAGTATGGCATTTTCAGAACACAATTTTTAAAGGTTTAGTCTTCCTTCGGTGCCGTTTTAATATGGATCTGTAGCAAGTAGCAAGCAGTTTTCAGGGGAATTTTAGTGCATCCATCGTAAGATTGTAAATTAATTGCCACCTTTTCATTTTACAGCTACATACGGCCTATTTACTCTATTAACAGATTTCAAACACATCTCAAAATCATTCTGCATTTCCAAATCCATTCTGAATTAACATCGGCTAGGCTTAGTTCTTCAAGGTTGATATGGTGGTCTCAGTATCAACTGTTAACTCAAACATATGTAGGATGGTATTTTCTCCTTCATGAAAGCCACCAAGGTGATGCCTGTGCATTACGTAATGGTACAAGTTTCATGTGAAGTTAAATTCATGTGAGATTACATGAAGATCCACTCCTTACCCCATTAATCGCATAGTCAGAATTTCAGAAGACTTGTTTTTAGGAGTGAGAAAATTTCATCATTAAAGCTAACCTTGTTAAGCTAGGTGAAAATGGGTTTGGTATCTGCTGCTCCATTCTGTTTGTCTCTTAAAGAGATAAAAGCATTTCCACTACTTTTGTGAACAATTCGACTACCGCGTTCAATTGCTAGCCAATCTAAGTCTCTACAGTGAAGGCAGACGGTTCCCTTTCGAAGATGTTGTGGGAAATTGTTTACTCTGGGAGAAGCGGGCATTGTGAACGTTACCAAAGCCTTGGCTTCCGTTACTGTTTTCCAACTGCAACATATGATGCGTGGATAAGTTATACGCCCTATTAAAACGGTCTCTGCGAAGCGGGATCGAACCGGGACCTTTAGATCTTCAGTCCGCTCTCCAATGACTGTTTATTTGCGAGAATCCTTTCACGCAATTTTCGGGTCTGTCGTTGCATTTTATTGACTGACATGGTAAAATATCACGCTGTCCTGAAGTATAGCATTTTCATTTTGAATTTTTAAAGTTTGATCTTCCTTCAAGATTGCCGTTTAATATGGATCTGTGGCTTAAAATGCATTAAAGCAGTTTTCCAGGGATTTTTGAATTGCATCCATGCGTAAGATTGTAAGTGTGCCACCTTTTTCTGTTACACGGCTACATGGCTGTTTACTCTATTAACAGATTTTCAAAACACATCTCAAAATCAAATGCTGCATTTCAAATCATAGTCTGCAATTAGCATATTTAGGCTTAGTTCTTCCAAAGTTGATGTGGTGGTCCTCGGTATCCAACTGTTGCTCAAACATATGTAGGGATGGTATTTTTCTCCTTCGCAGAAAGCCACCAAGGTGATGCCTGTGCATTAGTAATGGTACAAGTTTCATGTGAAGTTCAATTCATGTGAAATTGCATGAGATCCTCCTTGCCATTGTCCCGCATAAGGTAATTTTAAGAAAGACTTGTTTTTGGAGTGAGAGAGAAAAATTTCATCATTAAAGCTAATATTGGTAAAGCCCCAGGTGTCGAAATAGGTTTGGTATCACTGCTCATTCTGTTTATACTTAAAGGGTAAACATTTCCACTACTTTTGTAGACAATTCTGACACACGATTTCAATTGCTAACCAATCCAGTCTCTACAGCTGAAGGCAGACCGGTTTCCACTTTCGAGAGATGTTATTAGGAAATTGTTTACTCCTGGGAGAGAAGCGGGGCCGTGTGAACATTCATAAACCTTGGCTTCGTTGCCTGTTTTCCAACTGCAACATATGACTGGGACAAGTTGTCGCCCTGTGTAAACAGGCCTCTGCGAAACCGGGATCGAACCAGGGACCTTTAGATATTCAGTCTAACGCTCTCCCAACTGGCTACTTTGACCCACCCCGGAATCACTCTGCCAGCCGAGGTCTAGCCGTTGCATTTGTCCCCTACGACTGACATGGTAAAAATATCCACGCTGTCCTGGAAATTATAGCATTTCATTTTGAATTTTTTAGGTTCAGTCTACCTTCAAGTGCGTTTAATATGGATCTGTAGCGGAAATGCATTAAGAAGAAGCAGTTTTTCAGGGGATTTTAGTGCATCCATATTAAAAGATTGTAAGTGTGCCACCTTTTTCTGTTACACAGCTACATACGGCCTATTTACTCTATTAACAGATTTTCAAAACACATCTCAAAATCAAATGCATTTCCAAAATCCATATTCTGAATTAACATCGGCTAGGCTTAGTTCTTCAAAGTTTGATATGGTGGTCTCCAGTATCCAACTGGTACTCAAACTTTTATATGAGGATGGTATTTTCTCCTTCATAGAAGCCACCAAAGGTGATGCCTGTGCATTATTAATGGTACAAGTTTCATGTGAAGTTAAATTCATGTGAGATTACATGAAGATCCTCCTTTTAGTGTCCCGCACATAGTCAGAATTTCAGAAAGACTTTTTGGAGTGAGAGAAAAATTTTCATCATTAAAGGCTAATATTGGTAAAGCTAGGTGTAGAAATAGGTTTAGTATCTACTACTCATTCTGTTTGTCTCTTAAAGATAAAAGCATTTCCACTACTTTTGTGAACAATTCTGACTACCGATTTCCAATTACTGGCAATCAAGTCTCTACAGCTGAGAGGCAGACCAGTTCCACTTTCGAAGATGTTGGCCGAGGAAATTGTTTACTCTGGGAGAAGCGGGGCGATGTGAACATTCATAAACCTTGGCTTCGTTACTGTTTTTCCAACTGCAACATACTTGAGCTAGGACAAGTTATGCAAAAAGCTAAAAGGAAACCCCCGGGTTTTAAATTTTTTTTTCCCCCTTTTTTTTTAAAACCCCCCCCCTTTTTCAATTTAAAAAATTTCAATTTAAACCTTTAAAATTTCCCAAATCATTTTGGTTTTTTTTTGTTTTTAAGGGGGCCCCCCAAAAAAAACCCTTTGGGGTTTTTTTTTCCCCCATTTAAAACCCCCTGTTTTACGTTGGAAAGTTTTTGGGGGTTTTTTAGCCCCCCCCTTTTTTCCCCGCAAACAAAAATTTTTTAAAGGGTTTTAAAATTAAAGGGCCCCCCTTTTTTTAAAAAATTCCCCATTTTTTTTTTAAAAAATTTCCCATTTTTGTAAAACCCCACGAAATTTAAAAAAAAAATTTTTTTAAGATTTTCTAAAATTAATTATTTTGGGGTTCCCCAAAAACTAAAATCTTTTTAATTCAAACAAACATTAAACCAAAGGTTTTTCCTTTAAAAATTTTTGTAAAAAAATTTTACTTTAAACTTAATGGGGTTTTTTTCCCTTTTCCCCCAAATTGTTTTCCTTTTTTACCCTTTTTAAAAAATTAAAAGATTTCCTTTTTTTAGTTCCCCCAAATTTAAAACAGAGTTTATAAAAATTTTTTTTAAAAAATTTAAATTTTTTAAAAAGGGTTTTTCCCCTTTTTCCCTTTTTTCCCAAAAAGTTTTTTTTTTAAAACATTCAAAACCCATTTAATTTAATTTATTTCCAAACCCACCATTTCTTTGGGGTTGGGCCCCGGGGCCCCATTTTAAATTTTTTTTTTCCAAGCCTTTATTTAAGGAAATTTTTTTTAAAAATTTTGGAAAGGGATTCCCCCTTTTATTTTTGTTTTTTAAAAAAATTTTTAGTAAAAAATTTTTTACCTACCCGGTTTTATTTTTTAAAAAATTAAAAAAAAATGCTAAAAAAACATTTAATTTTTGGGATTTTTCAAGGGTTTTGGGTTTCCAATAAAAACATTTGGGGTTTTTTTCCCCAAAAGGGGAAAAAATTCCATTTTTTAAATCAACCCCGGTTAATTTTTAAATTAAAAACCCTTTTTCCCCTTTTTAAAAATTTCTGAAAAATTTTGGAGGGAAATTTATTTTTTTTAAAAATTTTTTAAAAATTTGGATGGTTTTTTTCCTTTAAAAAAAACTGTAAAAATTAAAACCCCGAATTTTTTGGGGTTTTAAGTAAAGCATTTTTTTTAAATCAAAATTTTTTTAGAAAAATTTTTATAAACTTTTTGTTTAATCAAAAATTTTAAAACCCCCTTTAAAAGTTTTTAAAAAAATTTTTAAAGGGGTTTTTCCAAATTTCCCCAAAAACTTTTTTTCCCCAAAAAAGGGTTCAGGTTTTTTTTTTAAACTGGGAAAAAGTTTTCATTTAATTTTTAAAATTTTTAATTCATTTTCTTGGGGTTTTTTGTAAAGGTTTCGGGGGGAAAAAAATTTAAATTTAAAAACTAAATTTTTGAGGGTTTAAAAATTTTTACCCCAGGTTTTTTTTAAAAAAAAAAAAATTAAAAAATTCCCCCAAATTTTTTTAATTTAAAAAAACCCCCCCCCAAAAAAGTTTTGGAAAAATTTTTTTTAGGGTGGGGACCTCAAATTTTTGATTTTTTTAAAAACGGCCCTTTTTTTCCTTTAAAACAAAATTTCAAAAAATTTTTAAATAATTTTAAAAAACCCCAAAAATTTTCAAATTTTGGGGTTTCCGGGTTTCCCGTTTTCCAAAGAAAAATTTAATTTTTTCCTTTTAACACCCAAAAAACCTAGTTTTCAAGTAAAGGGGGAAAAAAAAAATTTTAAAATTTTTGGGGGGTCTTTTCAAATTGGTTTTTTTTTAAAATTTACCCAAAAAATTTAAACCCTTAAAAAATTTTTTTCCAAACCCCCTAAATTAAAAACCATTTTTTTTTTCCAGGTTTTGGGGCCCTTTAAATTCAACAAAGGGGAAAGAAGTTTCCCTTTTAAATTTTTTGGGGATTTTTTTGGGGGTTTTTGAAAATTAAAATTTTTTTGTTTCCAAAGAAAAAATAAAAAAAACCCCAAAAAGGTTTTTAAAAAATTTTAAAAAAATTTTTAAAAAAAAGGGGTTTCCCAAAACTTTTTCCCCAAATATTCCCCCAATTTTTGGGGTTTTTTTAAAAATTTAAAAAAAATGTTTTTTTAAAAACCCCAAAGGGGTTTTTTTTTTTTCCCAAGGTAAATTTTTTGGTTTTTTAATTTTGGGGTCCCTTGGGGAATTTAAAAATTTTTTTGGGGGGAAAAACCCAACCCCCCTTTTTTTTTTTTCAAAAATTTAAAAACCCCATTTTTCCCCTTTAAAAAAAATCTTTTTTTTCTTGGGAAAGTTTCTTAAAATTACAGAAAAATTTTTTTTTCTTTAAAACCCCCGGGAAAGGAAAATTTAAATTTTTGGGGTTTTTCAAATTGGAGCCCTTTTATTCCCCCTCCCAAATTTTAAAAGTTTTTAAAAAAAAAAATTATTTTAAAAAATTTTTAAAAAAAGGGGGGAAAAAAATTTTTTTTTATTTTTTTGGGTCCTTTTAAAAACTAAAAAAGGGGAAATTTTCCCCAATTTTTAATTTTTCCTAAAACCAAAAAGTTTTGGGGGGGCCCCCCCAAAAAGTTTTTTTTCTTAAAACCCTTTTTGAAAATTTTTTTTTAAAAAATTTTTCCAAAAACCATTTCCCCTTTTTGGGAAAAAGGGGTTTTTGGGGGTTTCCCCCTTTAATAAAAAAAAACCCCTTTTTCCCTTTTGGCCCCAAATCATTTCCCCCCAAAAACCCCCCTTTTGTAGGAATTAAAAGGGAAAAAAATTTTTTTGGGAATAAATTTAAATTGGGGGATTTCAAAACAAAAATTTTCAAGGGTTTATTTTTAAAAGGGCCCCTTTTTTTAAAAAAAATTTTACCTTTTTTAAATTTAAAAAATTTAAAAACACCCAATAAAACTTCCTTAAAATTTTTAAAAAATTTTCGTTTCAAATTAAAATTTTTTTTAAGTTCCCCTCAATGAGGTTTAAAAAAAAAAAAAAATTCCTTTTAAAAAAATTTTTTAAAATTTTGGGCCTCCTTCCGTTCTTCCCAAAAAGGTTTAATTTAAAAAAACCTTTTAAAAAATTTCCCTTTTTAAATTTGGGCCCCCTTCTCCAAAAAATTTTTTTTTTTAAAAGGGGGGATTTTTCTTTTTAAATTTGGGAAACCTTTTACAAAATCATCTGTTTTTTTTAAAAAAACCTTTTTTAAAAAATCTTAAAATTTTTTTGGGAAAAAAAACCTTTTTTAAATTTTTAATGGCCAAAAAGGGGTTTTCCCCTTTTTT
The DNA here is from genome assembly GCF_016835505.1 of Polypterus senegalus. Lineage (NCBI taxonomy): Eukaryota > Metazoa > Chordata > Cladistia > Polypteriformes > Polypteridae > Polypterus > Polypterus senegalus. Next base: position 8,956 of record NW_024383325.1, read on the forward strand.
TTTTTCCTTTAAAAATTTTCCCCCATTTTGGCCCCCATTTTTTTTCATGGGAAAAGAAACCCGGTTATTGAAAAGAAAAATTTTTTGGGGAAAAAAAATTAAAAACTTTCCCCAAAATTTTTTAAAAGGGTTTATCTTTGGGGTTTTTTTTAAAAATTTTCCCCAAAGGAAAACCCCTTTTTTTTCACAACTTCCCCCCGGGAAAAACTTTCCCCAAAAATTTAAATATGGGTTTCCATAATTTAAAACCCCTAAGTAACTTTTTTAAAATTTTTTTGGGGCCCGTTTCCCCCTTTTCCCAAAAGTAAAATTTTTTCTTCAAAAGCCCAAAAAGGTTTCCCAAGAAAAATTTGTGAATTTTTTTAAAAATACCGCCCTTTTCATTACATTTAATTTTAAAAATTTTTGGGGAAAAAATTTTCAATAAAAAAGGGAGGTTTTTGGGGGCCATTTTTAATTTAAAATTTTTTTCCCTTTTAAAAAAACTTTTCATTTTAAAAACCCCTTTTTGGCATTTCCCCAAAATTTTTTTTTTTATTTTAAAAAGGGGTTTTTTTAAAATTTTTTAAATTTAAGGGAAATTTTTTGGGGGTTTTGGCCCTTGAAAATAGGGATTTAAAACTTTGAATTTCCCCAAATTTTTAAAAAAAATTTTTAATGGGGGTTTTCATTTGGGGGGTTTTTTAAAATTTTTTTCGGGCCCAAAAAAACATTTTTAAATTTTTGGTTAAATTTTCCCTCCTTTTAAAATCTGGGAAAATTAAAAAATTTTTAATTTTGGGGGCCGTAGGAAAATTTTAAATTTTGTTTAAAAACCCCCGGAAAATTAAAACCCCAAACTTCTGCCATTTAAAACTTTTAAAAATTTCCCCCTAAAAAAAAGGGGTTTGGGGGTTCAGTTTCCTTCCCCCTTTAAGGGGAAAAAAACCCCCAGGGGTTTTTATTTCCTTTAAAGTTTCCCTTTTTTTAAAATAACCCTTTTTTTTTTCTTCCCAACCCTTTTAAAAATTTAAAAAAAAAAACATTTAATTTTTTTAGGGGAAAAAGGGAAATTTTTTAAAAAATTTAAATTTTTTTTTTTTAAAAAAAACACCAAAAATTTTTGATTTAAAATTAAAATTTTTTCATTAAAAAACCCCAAGGGAAAAAATTTCCTTTTTAAAAGTTAATTTAAAATTTTTTGGGAGGAAAATTTTTTTATTTAAAAAATTTTTTGTTGAATTTTAAAATTTTTTAAGGGTTTTTTTTAAAAAAAAGTTCCCCCGGGCAAAAGGGAAAAATTTTTTGGGGAAAAAAAACAATTTTAACAAAAGCCCCAAAAGGGATGTTTTTTTTGGGGGTTTTTAAAAAAACCCTTCTTAAAAATTTTTTTAATTTTAAAAAAAAGTTCCAAATGGGGGTTACCCTTTTTTTAAAAATTTTCCGGGGGGACCCTTTTAAATTTAAAATGGGCCCCCCTTTTTAAAAAAAACC
>NW_024383326.1:0-7133 GCF_016835505.1 Polypterus senegalus
GGGGTTAGTTGTGGGGCTGAGTGTATCGCACTTAACTCACAACGTATTAAAATATTGCAATTTGTTCAACAGTTACAGTTGCACAATTATGTTTAATAGGAAGATAAAATGTCAAACTAAGAAAGGGTAATGGAAGACAGTTGAGTAAGGTGTGTAAGCGTGTAAGGGCAATTAAAAGTGATACAGTCACTCGTGTTCACATGAACAACAGAGTCAGGAACAGTAAAGTTCTGAGGTGTAGACACTGATCTCTCAAATTCTGTTAACTTTAGTAGCTTAGGTTTACACATCATTTGTGATTTATAAATATTTGACATTTGTTTGTGTGTTCATCTTCTATTTTAACCAGTTTAGTTTAAGCTTATCTCTATTACTGCTCAGTTAAAAATATGTGATTATGCAAAAAAGAAAAGTAAAAAGAAGAACCCACAATCCACTCTGTAATATCTTGAAACTAAAAAACAATTGGAACCCATGATTGTTATCACGTTTTTAACAAAATCAGACATTGCTTTAGAGTTGAGATGCAACAGAATATTTCAAATAATAACCCAAATGACAATGGCACAGAACCCTAAACCTAATATTTTGTTGCACACCTTTTTAGAGACAATCACTACAAACAAGCTAATTCCTGGAGCTCTTCATCAGACTTCTCGCCTGTCCACAGGTACTTTGGTCCACTAAGCCCAGAGCCAACTGCCCCAGCTGTGTCAGATTTGAAGGGGCCTTCTCTAGGTCTGTAAGTCTCAGTTCTTTTCATAGATGTTTGCTAGGATTCAAATCAGGGCTCAGAGAAGTCTACTTAGGAACACTTAAATGTTTTGTTCTTAGCCATTGTTGGGTGTTTTAGGTGTATACTTTGGGTCATTATTCTTTTGGAGGATCCATGACCTGCAGCTACTTACAGAGGTTTCTGACACTGTGCAATATGTTTTGCTCAAGATAAATGATAACCGACCAACACAGACTCAAGGCACCTTGTGGGACACACAAAGCAACCCCAAAACATAACCAAACCTCTTCCATGTTTCACAGTACATATGGTGTTCTTTTCTTCTAATTTTTTTCATCTGTGGACATACAGCTGATGTGACTTACCAAAAAACTTCAGTTTTGTCTCATTGGTCCAAAGGACATTCTCCCAAAAGTAATGCGACTTGTCAATATGTATTTTAGCAGATTGCAGTCTGGTTTTTCATGTTTTGCTTTTAGCAGTGGAGCCATCTTAGGTCTCCTTCCGGTGAGCCCACGGTCACTCAAAAAGCAACAAATACCGCGATCACACACTGATGGACCTCGACCTTGGAGTTCAGTTTGTATCTCCTCGAAAGTTGCCCTTGACTTTTGTTTACCATTCTCACCATCCTTTTTCCCATTCTGGGGTCAATTTTCCTCTTGTGGCCACATTCAGGAAGGTTGGCTACTGTCTGATGGACTTTAAGCTTCTTTATAATATTTGTAACTGTTTTCACAGTAACATCAAGTTGATGGAGATGGTCCGATTGTTTTGTCTTTAACATGCTTGACTATAATGTTCTTTTCGGATCTCCTCAGATGACTCTCTCTCTGGTCCATGTTCAGTTTTGGTCACATGATGATACCAAAGAGCAGAGTGACTACTTTTCTCCAATTAAATAAGCTGAATGACTGATTGCACAATTGGAGACATGCATGATATGAATGAAAGAAAACAGCTAATTTGAAAAATCAGTCAAATTTATGATCTTTTCTAGGGTACCAACAAATGTGTTCAGGACGTTTTAAAATTTCTTTGCAGAATAAGCAACACTTGATCTCTTGTCACACTTGTTTTGCTTTACTTTCGATTACATATCAAAGACATGCAGGTATACAGGGGACAATAGCTTTTCATTTAATCGTGCATTTCAGGAGGCATACAACTCTTTGTCAATGAGCTGTAAGGGGAGCAACAAATTTGTCTGTATATGGTTATGTATTTCACTGAGTGTTTTGTTGGGGTCACTGTGAGGACAGGGGCACCATAGGGAGGAAAACACTGGAGTCTGCAACCACATCTGCATTTTCTTTCACGTGGAAGAAAAACTGCCAGCTGATGATGATGTCACTTTTAGGTGACTCACAACCCTGTCCTTTCTGTCTTCCTCAAGATATGCGGAGATCGTAAACAGAAGGAGTCAGTTATCTGATGGACCACCTCCCAAGGATGACACTTCTAAAATTACAGCAGTGCACTCTTGTAGCTTTCCATTTTGCCTTTTGGAAAATAAACAGGGTTTTCTGTAGAGCCCCAAATATTTAATGTTGTACCTTTGGTATTCTTTTTACTGTATGTTTCTTTTGTTTTCCTGTATATGTATATTTGGGTTTTATATATGTATAAGTCTGGGTTTATATATATGCTAAACAAATTGAATAAAATACCTCTCACAAACATTTAAATCACAGTGACTGTTGCAATTTGCCTGTAACTTGGAAAAGTACCCATTTAAGAATGCAAATAGACTAACTTATGATCACCAGTGTGGTTTCATGAAACCCAACAGTGGGCACTACAGTCATGCTGAATGCTGAATATCAACATTATTGATGTATTCAAAATATTTCTGTTGTTGGACCCCAGTAAGTGGGAACTTTAATACCATATATACTCGTGGATAAGTCGGACTTGATTTTACTGTATAATTTCTGGTATTTTATAATGTCAATCGTATAAGTCAAATGTGGAAAACTCATGCTATTGGTACACGAGATTATGATATGCTAATGCCCACCTGAGAGAGTAACCCGACACACTGCCTTTTTTCTATGTGGGTATGGCAATGTGCTGTATCAGTGTGTGCTCCTAACCTCTCAATCTCTCTATTGTGCCTACGTGACCACACTTTAATACCCAAACTATTCTGAAGCAACGTTTGCACTGATTTGTGTTTTGTATCTCACACCCTCATACACCTTTATCATAAGAGCATCCTTTATCTACAATGGAGTGTTCAATCAGGAGAAAATATGAAGCTGGTTTTAAATGAAATCTCGTTGAAGTAGTGAAAGAAATTGGTAACTGCACTGCTGCAACAAAATTCGATGTGTCTGAGAAACTGATGCAAGATTGCAGGAGGGAAGAAGATTCAGGAGAAGAAAAAAAAATTAAGTCGCATTTTTGAACAGGTATGTAAGTCGAGGTCTGATTTTATGATCGATTTTTCAGGTTTCAAGACCCGATTTATACATGAGTACATGTGGTATATTTTTCTAAATGAATATTAATCTTTATTATGAATTTCACTTTATTACCTTTTAATGCCATCTATATGATGTGTGTTTCACGTCACCTTTTTATTTATAATGAGCTGATTCTTGCCTATCTTTTGGAATGTCAATATCAAACACAGACAGCATAAATGTATTTCTTTAGCAGGCAGATGGTCTCCTGTTTTTAATTCTTAGATATGAAGCTGTTAACTTGTGGGACATTTCGTGGTTCCAAGGAGATAGATGTTGGTTCAAAACAAGGCATTGTATTACACGGTGGAGACAGGATTTCTGCAAATGTCTAATAGAAACAAATAAATTACTTCTCTAATTAACAAACCAAAAATTATTTGTGGAGTTGGCCCATATGTCTCTTGTTTTTGCTCATTATTTTTACAGAGCTAACTATTCATCAAAATCGTGTATAGTGTAAGGAGGGCTCGAACCTTTAAATATGATAAGATGCATGAAAGTTATTCAGATTGTATATCTGATAGAAGCTGAATCCATCAATGCTCTGTAATAAAAAGCCTGCTGTTTTGAAAATTAATTATTTGGTTTATTTTCTTCCACCAAAGTATTTAGAGCCCACCTAAGTGAATATTTGTAATGTTGATACCCTTTCCAAAATGCCTGGTGATGGAAGAGCATCCTTGGATTCCTTCAAGACTATCTGCAATCTCATTAGCCAAAAGCACAGATTGCGAAACTAGCCTCACTCCAGAAGACAGGGCAGCGCCAGGATGAGGTGACAATGCAATCACCTCAAGGTGGTACTTTGGTAAGAGCAGATCTTCATGTAACTTATTTAACATTAGGAATGATAATACCAAAACCGAACACATGCAGTACCTTATTTATACAGTATACTACCTTTAAAAACATGAGAATATTTCCATCTAAAATTTTACATTTTGCATAGCACATATGCAAGCATTGAAAATCAAAATGGTATAGTTCAGTTTTAGAAAACATGTGTCAGCAAATGGCACTGGTGTTCATTTTCTTATTTTTATATACCGCCACAGGTCAAAGGCACTGTCTGGACTCGAACAATGCTAGAGAAAGTCATAATGGTAAAAATGAGTTGAAAAATCCACGGCAGCAGCATATGATACAATATTAACATATTATTATGTTATTTATAGCCTACCAAGACTACATTCAGAAGTGCCTCAGTTCATTTTGGCTCATGTACATTTTTGTTTGATTATCAAACTGATATCTGATATGACTGTGTACTGATATCTATCCTAAATATCCAAAATTAATACAAAATGAATTCATTAAACAGATGTGACCTTATAAACAAACTAGAATACAAGCTACTGCTAACTTTAAATTGTTGACGGAGATCTGTAAACTGGTCAGCTCACGACATCAGATTCCTCAAAGATGCTTTCAGTAGAATCACCACTGTAAGAATCTCTTGGAAAAATACATGTTTCACGTGCAACTTTGTAGAAGTTACATAGCAATTGGTTGTATTAGTGGCCATTTTTTCTTTTGATTTTCACATTTCACATCACATGAGTGAAAAATATGTTACCTAAACATGGCATGATGATATGAGAGTACAATTACAATTTTACTGTGTAGCCCCAAAAACTATAACAATATAGATCTATTTTGGCCTTTGAAATATGTACCGATGACTCCTGTTTACCGTATGCTCACTAAGCTATGCTAGGACTGTAGGGAGGCTCCAGCTCCATTCACCCAACACAAGATAGGCTCAGATGCAACTATAAGTACAAAAGAATTTTTATTGTGGGAAACCCTTCAGGTAAGCGTTTCCCACAACACAGAGCATAATACAGCCAGTAAATAGCAAGCACACAGCAATTCTCTGTAAATGTCTCTTTCTCTTTTCTGTCACTGCCTACTAGCAAGTTTGATCCTCCTTCCTCCCAAGCAGCAACAGGCAGATGCTTTTATGTTACACAGAAGCACTTCGGTGCCCAGTAGCTGTACCTGAAAGCACTTCTTGATAAGATGAGTGGCTGACAAAGTAGGGCTCCCAAGACCCTGCAATACCCCTGGTGCAACCTACAGAGACCCAACAGGGCTGAGTCGAAGAACTCCAATTCCCATGGTACCTTATGGGAATTTGTGGAACCTCTGTAACAGGAGCTGCCATCTGGCAGTCCAGGAGGTAATGTCCTGTCTACAATGCAAACAACGCAGTTTCATCATCCAATCAGTGTATAATGTTGTTTTTCCAGCAAAAAGACTGAATATACAGAACATTTTTAGCGTACAGGAACAACATAGCGTTATTGATGGTGGCAACAGAGGATGATATCTGTGGAGATTTAATGATGCTTGTACTTGGAATAAAGTTTGTCTTTAGAATTCTGTTCAAAGTCTAATATTGCAGTCCTGTTGCTGTGTTTATTATTTAATTTTACTTTACCATGTATCTAAATCCCATGCTTTGTCAGTTTGAGTATCATTATTATTCTGTTAGATTTTAACTGCTGGATTATTATCTATGTTGTGGCATCATTTTTGTCTTCCTCCTCCTCCTAATTTCTGGAATTTTTGTAAGATGTCCATCACAACATCTGTTAAACGTGTCTTAAGTGTGTGCTGTGTGCATTTAGTTAGAAAGGACAAGTGCATTTTAGCTTTCAGGACAATTCAAACAGTCAGGGATTTAGAGAAGCATGCAAGAGGATGACACAGCTGAGTTTCACAATAGATCATGCAATTTGTACTCAAAAAACCAAACTGAGGGGCAAAGCAGGAATTTCTATACTGGAAGACTGTAGCATCATAATGATCACATGCACTAATTGGAGCCGTCCATGAAAACAAAAATAAAAATGATGGCACCCATCTAAAACATAAAATGGTTGAACTCAATACAAAATCAAATTAAGTGAAATAATGGTGATGTGACATCATCAAAAAAGTAAAAGTTAAATTAATAAACAAATAGTAAAACAATACTATATACAGTATAACTAGCAATATACCCGCGCTTCGCAGCGGAGAAGCAGTGTGTTAAAGAAAAAGAAAAGGAAACATTTTAAAAATAACGTAACATGATTGTCAATGTAATTGTTTTGTCACTGTTATGTCATATAAATATATCACACACACACGACACACACATATAAACATATCTACATATACACATATCTATCTATCTATATATATATATTGTAAAGGACAGAGGAGACAGTAGCAAGGGTTGGGGTTTTCCGCCCGTATATTGTAAATTACAACAAAAACTGGTCAAAATTATAAACAAACAGTTCATATGCGCCGACTCCTGGCGTCGCGCTCATTATTGGGGAGGAGCCGAGAGTGGAGGGATGCGGGAAGGACCGCAAGGGAGGATGGGAAGGATGCGTCAGGGCAAGATGGCGGAGGAAGAGGCGGAAGTATCGCACTCGCGTCAATCCAGGCCTATGGTGCAGGAAGGTCTTTCTTTCTATGAGAAAGCAGAGGGAGAAAGTTATACCGCCATTCCCTGGGCGAATATTTCCAGGTGCTACGAATCAATCGCTGCTCTCCTACTCGGCTGTGCGTGACACGATCCCCCTTAGCCCAGGACGTCGGTCGGCGGACTCTAACCGAGAGGTCGTGAATACGAGAGAGGCATCGGCATTGGCCTGAAGGGTCCCGCCGATAAGTGACAGTGAACTTATACTGGCTGAAGTCCAGGAACCACCTGGTGACCCAGCGATTCGACTCTTTGTGTAGGGACATCCACTGAAGTGAGCGTGATCCAGTCACCAGGCGGTCGCGACCCAGCAGGTAATGAGGTGGGTACTGCGCCAATGGCCAGGCCTCCCTCCCACTGCCGCGTCCGGGTCTCCGGTCCATCAGTCGGCTAGGTACATCACAGGGTGCTCGACACCACTGGCCTTTCCAAAGGCACCCGGCCC
>NW_024383327.1:0-18717 GCF_016835505.1 Polypterus senegalus
AAGCGCTGCTAAAAAGTACCCCTGATATGCTAACTTCTTTAGTACTACTAAAGATACATGAAATTACTACATTTGACAGTCTATATACACCCTAAAATAAGGATCTTTCCCAAATGCTTTCCAGACAAAACCAGATGTCTTCATTAAGATGGAGGTCATCGTCCAACTGAAGAGGACTTGCATTTAAATTCTGTTTGACATAAACAACAACTTCACCTTTTCTGTTCTATCCTTCCTCAAAAAAAGTGTATATACTCATCCACATCTTTTTTATTTAGCCGGGTTTCTATTGTAGCTATAGTATAATTATGCTCAGCTACATACAACTCCAACTCGCTTTTTATTTTGATATTTCTAGAAGTAAGGCAAACTGTATTTAATGTGTTAACAGTTTCAGTTTTGCTCTTAAACGTTGGCTTAGAATTAGTTCACTGTGCATTTTTATTTTTACATTACTGTTTATTCCTTTGTGTACAGTCCTAAACATGGCCTGTCCTTAATTACTTTCCACTAATTTTCCACTACAATGCAAGGCCAGCCAGTTCCCCCAGAACTCATGGAGCTGGATCAGCTGGTATCTCCTGCAGATTAATGCTGCAAGGATTAGTTGACGTAATCGACGACGTCGACTACAAAAAAATCGTTGTCGCAGATTTTTTATTGTCGACGCATCATAAACAGAACCTTCAATAGAGGCTCCAGTCACAAAGAACCACATTGGCTTTTGTAACTGCAATGCACTACATGAACGTCTGGGGGCAGTATCGTTTGTCAAGACTGCACACAGTCCTACCAACAAAAAAAAAAACATCTGAGGAGACGAATGTAGAGGAAAATAAATGTGGTTACAATGGCGAGTCAGATAGAGGAGGGGGAAGGAGATAGAAAAAATTCAGACAGAAACTTTCTAAAGTGTGGGAGCACTTCACTGAAAAAAAAAAAAAGTTGAATGCAGATTATGCAAAGCGAGCTTTCTTTTCACGGCAGCACCACTGCGATGCATGAGCATCTCAAACGCAAGCATCCTGGAGCTGTGATACCGCTCTTGAGAGGTAAGTTTTAGCGAGTAAAGTTAGTGTCACGTGTTAACGTTGATGTTTGTATTATAATGCACATATCAAGGTTTCGACAATGATAGTTAACCCTTAAACCGACACATACTTAGGGATTAATGCACCCCTGGATGCCAAATACTTTTTAGCTGCAGTTTTTAAGTAAATGTCACAATTCACAAAGAAAATGTGAAATTTTAATGGAACACATTTTTTTCATGCAAAGAACATCACAATTACTGCAACACTGATCATTTTACACACTGCTAATGAACTGTACAAACTATAAAAAAAACTACTGCAACAATCGATTATTATATGTTAAAGGTGCAACTGAAGCCAATTGATGAAATTCAGTAAATGACCGAGCTAACAGCACTTGAACTGGCTGCACACAAACACACAGAGGTAAACACTGATGATTGCAGGCTCGTTTAGTGCAGCGGCTGAATCCCAGAGACAGTGGTGCTGCAGTTCTACCGGGGCGGGCATTGCTCATGAGCTGGCTGCTCAATAAATGTATGGCACTGACTGATCAGCTCCGGCATGCTGGCAAATTGCTCTGTGAAGCAAATATAGCCAGTTACAGGGTTCAATGAATGTCGATATATTCGCCCCTGCGTGCTGGTAAATTGCACGAGACACCGACTACAGCCAGTTGCAGCATTCAATGAATATCGTCGCCGCATATACTCGGCTTCAAGCGTGCTTCCAAATTGCACTGGAAACCAACTCAAGCTGGGTTGTGGCGGTTTAAGGGTTAAGTAAATATAATTTCAGTCATGTTTTACTAATGCGATTGAAGCTATAGTACACGAGTGAATAAGTTTGCAGCTGAGCCGTCCCTAGTTTTTTTTCTTCGTCATATAATATTTGAGTTCATATGAATAGTAAACCATCTCTAACTAACGCGTTAGGTAACTTGTGTTCTGGAGTATATCAGTAATTAGCTTATTTACATATTTTATTCCTTTATTTTTTTATTTTAGCATAATATAGTACAGGCATGTCAATTAAAGTCTTAGCCGCTTAGCTAGGTCTTTATATTATTATATTATATTCATTGCTTATATAGGAGTCTTACATTGTGAGATCTATTTCTTTTGTCCCGACACTGGGCATCTCTTGTTAGCAACCAGTTACGTCAATATCAGGCTTGAAATCTTGTGCAGGGATGAAAGGTGCTTTCGACAGTAAGTCTTGAGCGATGGGGGGTTTTGGTAGCTTTCATTAACGAAAAAAATTGCTCACAAAGGTAAGTGCTTTCGAACACAGACAGTACTCTTGATGCCAACTTATGGATCTGCATATACTGAGGGTGGCAGGTAAGCATGGCAAATACAAGCACACCAACTTTGTTGTATTTTGCCTTTGGTATTGAATCTGACTGCAGTTTAATCAATTCCATTTGGATATTCTCTGGCACATTCTCAGCGTTACAAGAGCAGAGCAAAGTCCTGTTTGTGTGAACTGAAATCATGAAAACGCTCACTGAATTCATTGCTCAGTAATACAAGTTGGAAAACAAATCCTCCAAAATCAAATTTTACTTTACTAAATTTACTTCAAAGTTTATATTGTAAAATAAGCCGATATGCAAAAAGCCACCTGACCTACACTAATTTTACAAACTCAAAATCACAAAAATATGTTAATAAACAACTCACCAACTTCTTATTCGCCCACTTCAGATCTTCAGCTGTAGGCTGAACTATTTCATTACAATACTAACACAAAATTACACAAAACTGGAGCAAAAAACCATTGAAAATATGCAAACTATTACTACTCGTGATGGTTAATTCTGCCCAGTGGCTAGTCTCAGCAGGCCAGCCCAGCCAGTAGTGTAGCTGAGCAGGGGCAGCTCTAGGCTTCGTGGCAGCTCTGGGCAGAAAAAGAATGCGTTGCCCTAGCCCGCCAATGTCAATATGGTATCTTATGCACGGTGGATGGCCACGTCCGTTACTTGGATAGGGAATCCATTCCCGGGAATTTGGGACTCCCAGGGGATTACAGTGCACGGGCATCTCACATGTGAAACGGTTTTAGAACGACCAACACTTATTTTTAATAAAACTATTGAAATATGTTGACACCAATAAAATACTAACCTTATCTACAAGTTCATGCTGTCATATAAGTACATGTATTTAGTTCAGGGGTGCCCACACTTTTTCACCATAAGCTACTTTTAAAATGACCAGGTCGAAATGATCTACTTACATTAAAAATGCTATATTATATATACTAGCAAAATACACAGGCGAAGTACTGCATTAAAATTTTTATTAAGAAGAAAATTAAACCATTCTAAACTGAGGGAAAATATGCCAATAATAATTTGTTAAGGATCTCTTTGTATACCACATTGTGAGTTCGGCCCTCCGTTTGTAATATGACTTGGCTGTGCGCTGAGCTTACTCTTGAGCATGCAACGCATACAGTTGGCCATGTGAACAGTAATCTTGTTTCAAATCTCACAGCTTGGATTGCTGCTGTCATAATCGGTTTGAGTTTCATGGTTTGTTTCAATTACGACAGTATTTGCAGGACTTGTGTTGAAGTGACATTCGGCATCTGTCAAGCGTTGTAAGCATACAACAGGTTTCATCGATAACTTCACATCCAGCTTTTGAGAGTTTAAACATTCATAAACATCAAAGTGTCCACTACTGAAATCGTCACCTGTCAATCTAAGATGTTTAGAGACATTGGCGGTTGTTCCGAAAGGTGTAAAATATTTGGCCATTTCGGTACACTTGAAAACGACAACCGAACAATTCAGCGGCAGCCATCACTCACATGCAGAACCATAGGTGAAGGGCTTAAACATTTCACTCTTATAGTGCTCCTGTGTAGTATAATTATCTCCTGTACTGTCATCAGTCCACACCTTGAACCTGTCCCAGTCATTCAATACATAAGACAGAATGTTCCTCCGGATATCAAGAGTGAACCTGATATGGCCGTGCAATATGTAACAAAGAGAATGGAAAAGGTAGGTGGTATCTCCGGGCATTGAAACCACTCGGTAAGTGACAGTTCTTTGATCGATGGTGATCACCTCGATAGACATGGTAATGGGGGTACGGTTGGAATGATAAAGGAAATGGGTATCTGAGCAATGTAAAGTAAGTCTAAAATACCTACACAATAACTATAATCGTAATAAACGAACAATAAAACAGCGGAGAAGCCATGGATTAAATAAAAAGGTTGTAGTTATCAGTAGGGAGACGTGAATCCCCTGGCGAAGCAAGGAAGGGAATGTAGAGACCGGAGCGACGGACGGCCTTATACAGGCAGGCAGCCAACAATGTGGGAGGCATTGGGATGGGGGACCCAACACCGCCTTGCACAGTGACCGAGCTGCAGGCTATGGACGTATATATTTACGTAAGTAAGATTCAGTTAGCGTTGGGAACCCGTGTACCAAATTTCTTGAAGATGCGCCCATAAGTAACAAAGACTATTGAAAAGTTCAATATGGCGGCTGACAGTGGCGTCATACCACTGAAATAAAGTGGTGTGAAAAACTATTTGCCCCCTTCCTGATTTCTTATTCTTTTGCATGTTTGTCACACAAAATGTTTCTCATCATCAAACACATTTAACCATTAGTCAAATATAACACAAGTAAACACAAAATGCAGTTTTTAAATGATGGTTTTTATTATTTAGGGAGAAAAAAAAATCCAAACTTACAAGGCCCTGTGTGAAAAAGTAATTGGCCCCTGAACCTAATAACTGGTTGGGCCACCCTTAGCAGCAATAACTGCAATCAAGCGTTTGCGATAACTTGAAATGAGTCTTTTACAGCGCTCTGAAGGAATTTTGGCCCACTCATCTTTACAGAATTGTTGTAAACAATACAGCTTTATTTGAGGGTTTTCTAGAATGAACCGCCTTTTAAGGTCATGCCATAGCATCTCAATTGGATTCAGGTCAGGACTTTGACTAGGCCACTCCAAAGTCTTCATTTTGTTTTTCTTCAGCCATTCAGAGGTGATTTGCTGGTGTGTTTTAGGTCATTGTTCTGTTGCAGCACCCAAGATCGCTTCAGCTTGAGTTGACGAACAGATGGCCGGACATTCTCCTTCAGGATTTTTTGGTAGACAGTAAAATTCATGGTTCCATCTATCACAGCAAGCCTTCCAGGTCCTGAAGCAGCAAAACAACCCCAGACCATCACACTACCACCACCATATTTTGCTGTTGGTATGGTGTTCTTTTTCTGAAATGCTGTGTTCCTTTTACGCCAGATGTAACGGGACATTTGCCTTCCAAAAAGTTCAACTTTTGTCTCATCAGTCCACAAGGTATTTTCCCAAAAGTCTTGGCAATCATTGAGATGTTTCTTAGCAAAATTGAGACGAGCCCTAATGTTCTTTTTGCTTAACAGTGGTTTGCGTCTTGGAAATCTGCCATGCAGGCCGTTTTTGCCCAGTCTCTTTCTTATGGTGGAGTTGTGAACACTGACCTTAACTGAGGCAAGTGAGGCCTGCAGTTCTTTAGACGTTGTCCTGGGGTCTTTTGTGACCTCTCGGATGAGTCGTCTCTGCGCTATTGGGGTAATTTTGGTCGGCTGGCCACTCCTGGGAAGGTTCACCACTGTTCCATGTTTTGCCATTTGTGGATAATGGCTCTCACTGTGGTTCGCTGGAGTCCCAAAGCTTTAGAAATGGCTTTATAACCTTTACCAGACTGATAGATCTCAATTACTTCTGTTCTCATTTGTTCCTGAATTTCTTTGGATCTTGGCATGATGTCTAGCTTTTGAGGTGCTTTTGGTCTACTTCTCTGTGTCAGGCAGCTCCTATTTAAGTGATTTCTTGATTGAAACAGGTGTGGCAGTAATCAGGCTTGGGGGTGGCTACGGAAATTGAAGTCAGGTGTGATACACCACAGTTAGGTTATTTTTTAACAAGGGGGCAATTACTTTTTCACACAGGGCCATGTAGGTTTGGATTTTTTCTCCTAAATAATAAAAACCATCATTTAAAAACTGCATTTTGTGTTTACTTGTGTTATATTTGACTAATGGTTAAATGTGTTTGATGATCAGAAACATTTTGTGTGACAAACATGCAAAAGAATAAGAAATCAGGAAGGGGGCAAATAGTTTTTCACACCACTGTAAGTACGTATATTGGTTTCGGTTAGCTCAGGGAAGCCGCCTACCAAATTTCGTGAAGATGGGGCCATAAATAAGAAAGTTCAACATGGCGGACGTTGTTGACCGTTATGCGTAGAATTTTGAAATGAAACCTGCTTAACTTTTGTAAGTAAGCTGTAAGGAATAAGCCTGACAAATTCCAGCCTTCTACCTACATGGGAAGTTGGAGAATTAGTGATGAGTCAGTGAATCAGTCAGTCAGTTAGTGAGGGCTTTGCTTATTATTAGTATAGATATATATTGGCGTGGCGGCCCTGTGCAGGTGCACAGTTTGCACAGGCCTAAGGCCGCCCCTGCTGCAGCCTGGCACTTCAGTTGTAACTTTGGTCAAGGCTCTGGCTATACTAGCAGATGATGTTTCCGGTACTGTAACGCCATGGGAAAACACGCTTTTGTCAGAAGGCAGAAGTAAGAAAAGTCAATAAGTAACACTGAAGATGCAGAATGATTCAATCACAAATGATAGTAATCATTTTGTACAAGTTCAGTGCTAACTAGGATCTGTCATGCGGGCCACACAGATTTGAGTTGCAGGCCGCATGTTTGACATGCCCGATATAGTTCATGATGTGATAAACTACAGCACTTTTCCTTCAGAGTGTGATGATTAAAACATCTT
This sequence comes from Polypterus senegalus, assembly GCF_016835505.1. Classification (NCBI taxonomy): domain Eukaryota; kingdom Metazoa; phylum Chordata; class Cladistia; order Polypteriformes; family Polypteridae; genus Polypterus; species Polypterus senegalus. Next base: position 6,848 of record NW_024383327.1, read on the forward strand.
TCTCTGTCTGCAAAATCATTCTTGTGTATACCTGCTACCTCTACTGCCTCTGAGCATCTCTTCTCAGCAGCTGGGAACATTGTCTCAAAGACGAGAGCCAGCCTCACACCAGGGCATGTCGAAATGCTCACGTTCCTGCACTGCAATCAGGAATATATGAACTGAATCTTTTATAAACTGCACATTATTATTTGCATTGAAGCTTTATTTAAACTTTTGGACTTTAAGACACACCAGTGGCCATTTTTGGTTGTTACATGCACTTTTTATTTAAAGTCTATGTGCACTTTAGTTTGTTTTGTTTAATGTATTTCTTTTTTATTGTGATGGTAACACTAATATAAAACATCTGATTATTTTCAAATTCATAAGTTTCACTGGTTGTTATTTTAATTTGATTATTATTAATTTTAATTGTGTCAATGCAGAGACATCAAGGTGACATTCACAGGTGGACAGGCGTGAGCAGATGAGGTAAGACATGCACTGGAGCCCAGAACAGGATGTGCAACCACAGGTTGCAGGCATCAAAATGGTCAGGCATGAAATAATCCTGACTAATTGGGAAAAAAATTGAGCGATGAGTCGACTACCAAAATAATCGTTAGTTGCAGCCCTACTGCAGATGTAGCCTTCATATAAGTCCAGCATCAAAAAGGACTTGCAGTACATTGGCCTCATTATTACAATTTGACTTTGGATTACCAAAACTGCTCAACATTTTTCATTATTAAAATAAAATTATTTAGCTTAAATGGTAAAACCAAAAGGTTTAAGCCAAAAAATGTGATTAAAAAACTACAGTTATTTGACTATTTCTGGCTATTGACCACCTCTAATGCCTGCTGTCTGTCTTTCGATAAGATTAACTTTACCTTTCTCTGTCTGTATTCCTTACTTTGCTCCCCTCTTATTCCTCACTTAAAAGCTCTCCATAGACACCATTTGTATTCCTTTGTATTAATGAACCTGTATGCTGTCACCCTGTTAATTGTTCTACTTCCTTGACTGCTAAGAACTGCTCAATCTAATAAATTTCATTTCAAGCTTCTTCCTTCTTTCCAAGATAAACTTGCTTACTGAAATACATTGCTAGTTAATTTCTTATTGTCTTATCTGTTCCTACAGCCCGCTTGTGCAATAATCGGAGCCTTAACACAAGTTGCCGGCATACGCACTGTGGAGCCCCTCTCTCTGCTGCTTTGAAGTCAGCTGTCTACCAGTATTTAAAACTAATGCTTTCTTACTTATGAATGAGTGTGCCCTAGCTTTCTTACTAGTGTTAATACTTAACTAAATGAGTGTAATATGGTGTCTAATCCAATTACCCTTAATATACCTTGAAGTTTTACACTTTAACTTTGCCTTGCGGGTCTACATGTGAATCTCAAAACAGAATACACATCTGGGGACAATCTGTTAAAAAGTGTGCAGTGAACAGAAGGGAAATCCTGCAATCCTGTTGTAAAGGCTACACCCACAGGGTTTGTTCCTAAAACAGCCTCCCCCCACTAATTCCTCCAGTCTATGTGTTTTAATCCGCCACCGGGGAATGAGGGAGAGAGCAAAAGTTACTAACCAAAAGATTTGACGCTGAGAGAAAATAAAAAACTAAGATTGCTGTCATCAATTTAGGAGATCAGGAGCGTAAGGTAACTGACGCTCAATAATTAATTAGCACATTGTAATGAGCACTGCAACAGAGGAAACAGACACAAACTTATACCATCAACAGCTACTGAGCACTTTGAGAAGTGCCTCAGTCATCTATGATATCTTTCTCTCATTTTAACTATTGCATTACTATATGATATAACAGTAAATATAAACTGCCTTTGAAAACACATCAGATCGCAAGGGTAAAAAAATCATGCTGGATATCTATACTGATATGGACTGGGTAATGTGCTAGGAACAAAAGGGTGCCACATCGTTTGATGGAAATGAAAATTATCAACCTAGAGAGAGCTGAATTCAAAGACAACCTGAAAATCAATGTGAAAAAAAATGATGCGGCAGGCTAGTCCATTTTGCCAAAATTTCATTGCAGCAACTCAAAATCGTACTCAGTAGTTTGTATGGCCCCATCGTTTTATATGCATGCCTGACAACGTTGGGGCATGCTCCTGATGAGATTACGGATGGTGTTATGGGAGATCTTCTCCCAGATCTGCACCAGGGCATCACTGAACTCCTGGCTAGTCTGAGGTGCAATCTGGCTGCGTCAAATGGACCGAAACAATGTCCCAGAGGGTGTTCTCTATTGGATTTAGGTCAGTTGAGCGTGAGGGTCAGTCAATGGTATCAATTCATTCATCCTCCAGGAACTGCCTGCATACTATCGCCACATGAGGCAAGGCATTGTCGCACACCAGGAGGAACCCAGGACCCATTGCACCAGCATAGGGTCTGATACTGGGTCCAAGGATTTCATCCTGATACCTAATGGCAGTCAAGGTACTGTTGTCCAGCCTATAGAGGTCTGTGTGTCCCTCCATGGATATGCCTCCCAAGACCATCACTGACCCTCCACCAAACCGGTCATGCTGAACGATGTTACAGGCAGCATAACGTTCTCCATGGCTTCTCCAGACCCTTTCCCGTCTGTCACATGTGGTCAGTGTGAACCTGCCCATTCTGGTATTATAATGCAAATGCCAATCAAGCTCCATGGTGCAGGACAGTGAGAACAGGGCCCACTAGAAGATGTTGGGCCCTCAGGCCACCCTCACGAAGTCTATTTCTGATTGTTTGGTCAGAGAAATTCACACCAGTGGCCTGCTGGAGGTCATTTTTTAGGGCTCTGGCAGTGCTTATCCTGCTCCTCCTTGCCCAAAGGAGCAGATACAGGTCATGCTGATGGGTTAAGGACCATCTACCGCCCTGTCCAGCTCTCCTAGAGTAACTGCCTGTCTCCTGGAATCTCCTCCATGCCCTTGAGACAGTGCTGGGAGTCAACAAACCTTCTGACAATGGCACGTATTGATGTGCCATCCTGGAGAGGTTGGACTACCTGTGCAACCTCTGTAGGGTCCAGGTATCGCCTCATAATACCAGTAGTGACACTGACCGTAGCCAAATGCAAAACGAGTGAAAAAACAGTCAGAAAAGATGAGGAGGGAAAAATGTAAGTGGCCTCCACCTGTTAAACCCTTCCTGTTTTGGAGGTTGCCTCATTGTTGCACCTCTAGTGCACCTGTTTCATTAACACCAAAGTAGCGGAAACTGATTAACAACCCCCTCCTACTACTTAGCTGACCAGATCAATATCTCAGAAGTTTCACCGACTTAATGCTATACTCTTATTAAAAGGCGTTCCTTTAATTTTATTTAGCAGTACAGTGGCACCTCAGTTCACGAACGTCTCGGTACACGTACAAATCGGTTTATGACCAAAAAGTTCACCAAAGTTTTGCCTCGGATCACGAACACACACTTGGTATACAAACAAGCCAGTTTTCCTTTTGGTTTGTACGTGTTCAGTCTCTCCCCGTGCATTTCCTGTACTGCGAGCAAGAGAGAGAGAGCACGACACACATGAGAGACACACACACACAGGCGCGTGAGAGAGAGAGAGAGAGACGCACACACAGGCAGCGCGAGAGAGAGAGCTGGACAATGTTACTTTTCTTGGTGTTTTATTAAATTAAAGATTTTCTCAAATGTTCATTTTTTTCCCTGTGCTTAAAACTCACTAAAAAAAAGTGTTTTTAGCCAGCGGTTGGTAGCGCTATAGCGCAAACTATTGCAGTGTTAGTTTTCTCTGTTGTTCAAGGTTTTGTCAGAGTTATTCAAAGTTTTTACATTTAGTTTACTATTACGCTGTGCATTCTATGGTTTAATTAACTATATTTGTGCTTAAAAACTTAAAAAATATATATATTTACATACAGTTCATATGGTCTGGAACGGATTAATTGCATATACATACAATCCTATGGGGGAAACTGCTTCGGTTCACAACCAAATCGGTTTCTGACGAGCTTTAGGAGCAATTATGAGTCATAGAACCGAGGTTCCACTGTATAGTTTAGATAAGCATTGTGGTCCCATGATTATGCAACTGTGACACTGGGTTTTATTTTAAATCAGTAATGTTAAATTTCTTTAGTTATTCTAATTAGACATGTAATCAGAAGTTGGACTCTGTACAGTCCTCTCCTTGATTTTACTGGTGGTGTTAGGCAGATTTGTTGATTCGTGTGTTTGGAGTATGAGATTTGTATCTCTATGGGCTCTTTGCTATCCACTCTCTTAATGCCAGTCACCGTTGACAGGGTGTAACACATCATTTACTACAAATGCATATTTTGCAGTACAAATTTTACTGAATATAGCTGACAATGCTTTTAAGCATACATCGACTCTTACACTATCATTTAAACATTGAGTAACAGAGCGCACACACAGCACCTGCGATAATGCATCATTCACATCTACCATATGTCCAATTGATGCCATCGAATGCCAATGTATCCTGATGATGCTACAGAAAGCTTTTTTCCCTTGTGAGCTGGATATGTTTATTTTTAAAATGTGTAATGTGCCCTTTGCACACCTGATGCCACATTTATACGTCCTATGAGGATATTTTTAGGAGACTTTTCAGCTATATACGGTAAAGCATTATCCAAAAAGCTTGCTGTTTGTCAAACCAGGGTAACAAGAGCACCGCTACTATTTGCAATTCAAAATCACTGCCCCTACTTTGACCGTCACCTTCATGAGGCAATAGACTGGTTTATACATGGGATACTCAGTGAGCCTTCTAATTGTTCCAACCCAGGTTTTAAGCACATTCCTCTCATGGTGGCTTCAGCAAGACTACTTTTAACTATTCACCACTACAACACCAATTATTTACTTAGAGTTGCCCGAGTTATGTAATGCCTACTGTTCCACCTCATCAATGCTAGTTTGAATCCAAATTACAAAAACAAGCACAAGTAACAAGTAACTTTTAACTAACGCTCTCCCAAACACTCAGTTACGTTTGCTTCATAACAGATAAATAGATGCAAAATCACCCTCCTAAAAGGAGAAAAAAAGCTTTACAAATTCCCACACAGCTCCTTACAGGCAACTAAACAAAGTATTTAGGAGCACAATATATCCATTAATAAATCTAACACCTCAGAATACAAAAATCTCAGCAGTTCCTCTTCCCAGCCCCTGCTGCTTATGTTCCGGGGTAGCCACCATGGGCAGTCCAGTACCTCCCCTGGGACGCCTGGTGGCAGCCACCATGGCTGACGGTGATTCCCCAACCACCCGCAGGGCTCCATGGGAGATGGAGTCCTCCACAGCCTGGTTGAAGGCTCGGATGGCCGCTAGGGGGAGCTGCATGGACTCAGCAGCCCGGCTGGACGAATCTTCAGCCCCACCCAGAGGTGCATAGGACTAGGTGGTCAAGCACCTGGAACACTTTCGGGTGGGTTATAAAAAGGGCCAGCCACCACTACTCGAAGAGCCAGAGTTGGGAGGAAGGAGACGAAGCTTGGGAAGGAGTGGTGGTAAAGGAAGAAAGGTGGTGTTGCTTTGTGTTGGACTGGTGTTTTGTGGGACTGTGTATTGCCTGTGGGTCACGGGGAAGAGCGTGAGACCACGGGTGAAGAAAAATAAAGTCTTTGTGTTTTTATACGTGCCTCCATGTCCATCTGTGCCGGGTCAGGTGCCTATATAGCGCCTTTGTTACAGCGTTTAATACACTGTACACTTTATCAAAGCAAATAGACAAACCTGAAGTACCTAGGAAGAAAGAGTATGCAGTATATAAAAATAGAAAATATGTTACATTGTATTATCAAACAAAAAAACTTAATTTATTAGAAAAAACTCCAGAAATAAAACTTAATTTTCATTTTCAGTAAACTATGCACATGAATAACTACAATGTGTATAATTATGTATTAAACTAATTCTGCGTCTCACCTCTGAATTGCTAAACTGTCTACCTCATGTATCATTTTAATTATTTTTCAAGCTCTTCCCCAGAGGAACTGGGTGATTGGATCTTAATTAATGGATACAATAAAAAAAGTGCTGGTCTTCTTTCAATGCATTCAGAGAATCAGCTTCATTTACATGGTCCCTTTTCTATTTCAGACAAAGGCATAAATGAGGTTTTATTGTGGAATTACTAAACTATTAAAATTCTGTGCTTATCCTATCTTTATATTAAAAACATATAACTTCAATAAAAGTGGTAAACAAATAATTAACAGAAAATATTAATTTATTTTACTCCTGAAAACAAATCTTAAGTATAAATTACTACGTTTACATCACAATGCCAGTGACTGTTAAATCTTACACTAACATACAAATTGAAATTAACAACTTCTGGATCGTAAATCTACAAAATTATACTGTTACTGATGTAACTACAAAAAAGTTTAAATGTATTTTGAATATTTACCTCCTTTGCACAGAACAAACAAGCAAAATATTACAAAAGCACTTATTTTCAGTCTATATGAAGCAACTCACCTCCTTGTGGACCGATTTACTTGTTAAGGAAATTTTTTATTGTTAAAATCGCTATAGTGGATCCGAAAGTATTACAGCGCATCACTTTTCCACATTTTGTTATGTTACAGCCTTATTCCAAAATTGATTAAATTCATTTTTTCCTCAAAATTCTACACACAACACCCCATCCATAATGAAAACGTGAAAAAAAGTTTACTTGATGTTTTCGTAAAAATAAAAAAAAAAATTAAGAAAGCACATGTATATAAGTATTCATAGCCTTTGCCATGAAGCTCAAAATTGAGCTCAGGTGCATCTTGTTTCATCCTTGAGATGTTTCTGCAGCTTAATTGGAATCCACCTGTGGTAAATTCAGTTGATTGGACATGATTTCGAAAGGCACACACCTGTCTATATAAGGTCCCACAGTTGACAGTTCATGTCAGAGCACAAAGCCAAGCATGAAGTCAAAGGAATTGTCTGTAGACCTCCAAGACAGGGATTGTCTTGAGGCACAAATCTGGGGAAGGTTACAGAAAAATTTCTGCTGCTTTGAAGGTCCCAATGAGCACAGTGGCCTCCATCATCTGTAAGTGGAAGTGCTTCAAACCGCCAGGACTCTTCCTAGAGCTGCCCGGCCATCTAAACTGAGCGATCGGGGGAGAAGGGCCCTTGTCAGGGAGGTGACCAAGAACCCGATGGTCACTCTGTCAGAGCTTCAGAGGTCCTCTGTGGAGAAAGGAGAACCTTCCAGAAGGACAACCATCTCTGCACCAATCCACCAATCAGGCCTGTATGGTAGAGTGACCAGGCGAGAAGCCACTCCTTGATAAAAGGCACATGGCAGCCCACATTGTCATTATAGGATGTTGTGTGTAGAATTCTGAGGAAAAATGAATTTAATCCATTTTGGAATAAGGCTGTAACATAACAAAATGTGGAAAAATTATGCGCTGTGAATACTTTCCGGATGCACCAGATCTTAAAACAACAAAACTGCATGTGTCTCCATCTACTGACAAATTTACTCTCATATTGGTCTTGAGAAAGGTTATTTAAACTTGCATATTTTCCTCTTTTAAACAGTTTATAGCCACTCCTAGGGGCAAAGCAAATTCCAATTGAAGTTATTGAAACATCACCACAGTTGTGTGCACAGTGAGGACTTGAATAAATATTTTAAATCTCATCTAGTTACTGATCTACAATCAGCTGTAGACCCTTCACAAGCCCCAACTAACAACAGCAAAAATGATACAGGAAATTTTACACAACTTGAGGTCGAAATATAGTGTCTTTGAAGGCTATTTTATCTACCACAAGCCTGCATTGGGCTTATTTTTACTACAAGCTATTGTAAAATGCTTTTAAAAGTAACTACATTGTATTATTACATTTATTTTTGACTCATTATAAAAATAAAAATATTACATAATCAAAAAATTGACAGAAATCATGCAGTGCCTGAATTCATTTGACTGTTATGCCATACATTATTTTCTAACTTTTTTTTTGTTTGTTTAATCATACTTCTCCTGGATTTTAACATTTTTCTCAGCTTCTGTAGTGCTACTGCCCTAGATTAGGTTCGCTTCGGTCCTCCTGCATGGGTTTGCATGTTTCTTTCGCGTGGGTTTCCTCTGGGTACTCGGTTTCCTTCCACAGTCCAACGACATGCAGGTTAGGTGCACTGGTGATTCTAAACTGGCCCTATGTGTGCAGGTTTGTGTGTGTGCCCTGCCCAGGGTTTGCTTTATGCCATGTGCCCTGTGTTGGCTGGGATTGGCTCAGCAGACCCCCATGACCCTGTGATTGGATATGCAGGTTGGATAATGGATGGATGATTATAATCAGGCCAAATGCCTTGGAAATCACCAATTAACTTTACCTTAGATTAGAGCCTAAATACTTCACAGGATCAAGCACCAGACACATTATAACATCTTCTATTCAGAACAGACTATATGAATTTAGGCCTTAATGACAGAATTGTTGCTATGAAAGCACTACTAAAAAAAAGACAAATATAAAAAAGAAAAGACTTGCTTGAGCCTGGAAACACAGGCAGTGTATATCATACCAGTGGAAATCTGTCCTTCGGTCTGATAAATCTAAATTTGAGATGATCAGTTGCATCCACTGTGTCTTTGTGAGACATACAAAAGGCAAACATTTTGTAGAAACACATGATCATATCTGGTTTACATTTAGTTAGCATTTGTTATTCAACACTGCAATTAAATTAACACAACTTAAGGTAGTGTAAAAAATATTTAGTACAAAAGGAGAGTGATGGAGTGCTCCAGAATATGATCTGCCCTTTCATGTTCCCAATCTAAAATCAGAAGAGGTGTTTTGGATAAGGTCAAATAGAGCTTATGCTCACTGTTTTGTCTTGGTAGAGTTCTATATTACTCTACTTTCCCCTTTTGTATTATTTATTGTGTAGCCTTTGTCAGAATGCCTCAAATCACATAGACTTACCACTGTTTATAAGGTATTGTACTTTATAACTTCTCCCCACCTTCTCTATTACATCAATAACATCAGGCAATTACAGAGTAAAAGACAAGCAGTTAAGTGACAACTTAAATAATGTACTATTGATAATACTCATAAAAAAATAACAATAAGGAAAGTACATTTGAATATTGACAACCACACAACCTGATAAATGTGGATGTGAAATTTCAGATGGCATACAGACTTGTTAGTTACTGAAAAGGTCTCTAGTTAAGTCATCATTTTTAGTCAGCTTTCTTCAGAACAGTCTCAGAGCCTCTCTCAATATGGCAGCCTGGTTGTGCTTCTCAGTGTGGTCTTTATTTCAGTTCATGGTGTTTGAGATGCTCGTTCATCATGATGGTGAGAGAGACAGGGAGGGGTAAAGCAACCAAATTTATGCATTCTTTATCAAATTCCTTACACCAATAGAGTGTCATGCTACAGAATGGTCTCTGATTCAAATCAATCCCAAACAGCCATACTTCAGACCAATTGGGGCAAAAAGTACCTTACTCACCTGCCCCCAAAACCATTTGTTGAGCTGATGTTTGCCAGCTAGGTAATTTGGCTTTTCTGTAGGATTGATTGAGAGAATCCTGCAGAGAATCACTTGCCAAACTAGTTTTATACACTTCCTCTTAACCTGTCATAAAATTACAAAGATTCGGTCCTAAAATGGATGGAGGGGTGGGTGGGATTCTTGGCCAAATATCAAACCACCGCTGTTCCTATCTATACTAATAAAAGGCAAAGCCCTCAATGACTGACTGACTCACTAACTCATCACTAATTCTCCAACTTCCCGTGTAGGTGGAAGGCTAAAATTTGTCAGGCTCATTCCTTACAGCTTACTTACAAAAGTTAAGCAGGTTTCATTTCGAAATTCTACGCGTAACGGTCATAACTGGAAACTACTTTCGACCATATATATGACCATAGCCGGCGGCTCGGTCGCTGTGTGAGGCGGAGTTACGTGGGAGGCGTTGGAAGGCAAAGGAAGAGCTCCAAAGAGCGCTGAACAAAAAAACGCATTACACAATTGAGAAGGCAGCAAAAGAATATGAAGCAAGTGACGCATACAAGCATATTCATGAGTGCAGCTACTTCGGAAACAAAGCACGGTGTTAACCTAAAGTTTAAATTAAGTTCATAGACAGGCTGCGCTGGCTTTGTCATGCCAACGCACCATATTCATGAGATACAAGTTTAATGAGAAGACGTAGGGTTTAAACGAGACTTCTGATCATTTTGTAACAGAGATTTTAAATTGCTGGCATGCCAGGTCTGAGCTAACATTAAATAAGGCCGTGGACATTGTGAGATTGCCCGAGATAGCACAAGCACAGCTGAGAAGCTTCGATGCATGTACTCGAGTGGCTAACGTGAACTGACTTTGCAGGACTGGGAAAGGTTAAATTAAGTTCATACACATGCTACGCTAAATATTCACAGGCAAATCCACAACATAATACTGGGAATGCCTGCTAAACATCTTATATTCACGAGTACCGATTTGGGTAGTGAACACTTCGATGAATGAAACCGGTTATGTTTATGACGGTTGACAAACACGGAATATAACTTGAACACAACTCATCCTCCAAATACGAACCTGATTGAAAGAAATAATGATAATCAATTCCTTGCTGACAGCAACACTCATAACAGTGACAAAACTATTACACTGGTATATAAATATATATATATATAAATATATATATATATATATATATATATTAGTGGTGGAATTTAACACGTTAATTGCGATTAATTCATTGGAAAAAAATAACGTGTTAAAAAAAAATAACGCATTTAATCACACTTTGCATTTGTGGTGTTATGGGTCCACAGCTCGCTAAGCAAAGGCCATTTTTAAATAAGTAATCAATACGCCAGCGGCTTAGTGAGGGACGTTGGGCCATATGTGGGCGCTGGACGATCCGTAGGGTGTGGGCGTTTCTCACCTAGTGCACAGGTGAGGAACTGCCCACATTCATGATTGTCCCGTGGCTAATGCTGCAGCTGCGGTGGCCCTCGTCATTTTAAAAGAAGCGCGAGTCAGTTGTGTGGAAAAAGGAAAAAAATGGAGAGAGGATGAAAAGAGGTGAAAAAAGAAAGAAACGATCGGAGAGAGAAAGGAAAGGAGAGGACGGAGGTTACCGGGAGCAGGAGAAGAAGCGGGCGGTGCGTGAGTGTGGTGGCCGATCGGCGCTCGTGGACAGCTGCGTGGAAGCTGGGTGTTAGCCGACACCCAGGCGTTTGTGTTGATGTCGCTCCGCTGAGCGATCAGGTAGCGGGAGTGACCAGGGAAGGCGACTGGCCGCAGAGAGGCCATGGAAAGACAGCGGAAGTCGGGAGACTTGGGGGGGGGAATCCCCAACGTGAGCGACCTGGCGTTGTGGGAAACCAAGTTCTCCGGGACTGGGATGAGTGCCATACCGGAGCCAGGGATCGGGAGGTCTCCAGTCTCATGCGTGTGTTTCAGGAGGGCAGCTGCAGAGAGCGTCTTGCCTGCTGTTTGGCCCAAACGGGATTAGCAGGTGAGACGCTAACAGAAGAGCACCGGATTTGTTTGATGGTTGTTTTAAGACTGCTTCCTAAAGAAGATTTTAACCTCCTCGTTTCATTTAATGGATTATTTATTTATTTATTGAAGAACTTGGAGTACTGCACTATTTATGAACACTGTTTTTGTTTTGTTGATTTTTAATAAAAGCACTTTTGCACCACCCCTTGCTCAATTGTTTATTTGCCTCCATTGACTAGCTCACTCGGTAACATTATCGACGGTGTTGGGTTCAAGGGTTCCCAAACAGCCATGGGAGCGTGGAGTCAGAACCCACATCGCACATTTGGTGGCAGTGGTGGGATGAGTTAGCAGTGGGAGGCAGAAA
>NW_024383328.1:0-36847 GCF_016835505.1 Polypterus senegalus
CTGATCAGAGAGCGTTAGGCAGTGAGGAAGCGTGATGGCCGTCACCGGATTGAATGAGCGTGACTCTGCTGGCACCAGGTAGCGGAGTGACCAGGTGAAAGCGACGAGCGCGAAAGGCAGCGAAGTCGGGTGGCTTGTGGTGGAGTCCCCAATGTGTGCGCCTGGTCATTGGTGGAAACTAGGTCTCGGGACTGGGATGAGTGCAGACCGAAGCCAGGGATCAGAAGGTCTCCATTCTCGGCGTGTGAGTGTAAGAGGAGGGCAGCTGCAGAGAGCATCTTGCCTGCTGCTAAGCCCAAACGTGATAAGCAGGTGATACGCTAACAGAAACGATGCACTGGATTTGTTGTTGTTTTAAAGACTGCCTCCATGAGAAGATTTTAACCTCTGGTTTTTAAGGATTGTGTTTTTTCTATTTGTTGATTTTAACCTCCATGTTTTATGGATTATTTATTAAAGAACTTGGAGCACTGCACTATTTATTTGTTTGAACACCCACTTTTGTTTTGTTTTGATGGATTGTTTTTAATAAAAGCACTGTTGCACATTTTGCTCAATTTCCCTTGCTTAATTGTTGCCTTCACTGACTAGCTCAATTGGTAACATTACCAACGGTGTTGGGTTCAAGGGTTCCCAAACAGCAATGGGAGCGTGGAGCCAGAACCCACATCGCCACAGGGGTCTGCTGGAGCCAATCTCAGCCAGCACAGGGCGCAAGGCGGGAACAAATTCCGGGCAGTGCGCCAGCCCACCACAGGGCACACACACACACACCAAGCACACACTAGGGACAATTTAGGATTGCCAGTGCACCTAACCTGCATGTCTTTGGACTGTGGGAGGAAACCGGAGCACCTAGAGGAAACCCACGCAGACACGGGAGAACCCGGAAGCGAACCCAGATCTCCTTACTGCGAGGCATCAGCGCCATCACTCGCCGCCATGCCGCCCTTTCTATTTATTACATTTTACTATGGTTAATTACTCACTGATATGTAACAATCCATGAAAATAACAATCTGTTTAAATTGTACATCCATTTCCCCATATCGAAGCAACAGAACCACAAGGGTTGGCAAGTGAAGCAAGGGGCAGAGCCCCTAGTATTTTATGTTTTATTTAATATTTATTTTATATTTTAATAACATTCCTGAAGTGGAGCTTTTTTGTTGCTGTTGTTTCAAAAGATCTCAGTAATACTTTGACTGGTGATTTTAATGTTTTGTTTTATTTTACTTCAGTTTTAAGTAAGTAGGACCCATTTTCCTTAACTGTAGCTTACTAATGAAATTAATGGAAACAACAATTAATATCCTATTGACAAGATGAAGCTAGATCAATAAGGTGTTTACAAATTATTTTTAACGAAAACAGGCTATTCAATTATCATTATCAGAAAGATTATATGTAGAGATATTTTTAATTATATTGCAATACCCCGCCTTGTTGCTGTCTGTTCTGTTTGTATTTCGATTTTATTAGTAATGATTTCCAGTTAACAGCCAGATGGCCAAATGAAGTGGTTAATTTAATGACCAAAATGTTTATTCACTTTTTTTTTTTTTTTTTAGCACAACACCAGCAGGAATCGAGGAAAATTAATTATTAATAGTACACAGTGACAGTCAAGTAAATATTAAATTATTACTACTTGGGAACATTTTTTTCCCGTCAAGAGTTTTAAGGCATAAATAAGTATTTCATTTAATTTTGGGTGTTGTTGCCTTGCCTCAATTACCCATTTCACAAATTGAAATGATACATTAGTTAGGTAAATCTGTTTTCTGTTAGTCAGCAGGATCAAGTTTGTTGCACTTTCTACTTCGTTCTGCCAATTGATTTTTGTGAATGTAAAGTTTTGAAATTTACTACACCAAAAAGCTTCAAAATTTGAAACAAAGATTATAAAATTCTCCATGGAGGAATTCTTCTATAACAATGTTAACTTTCTCTTTCTTATGCAAGTATGTTAATGTTCTAGCTCAATTCCTGTGTGTTATTATTATGTTTAACGTTAGTCTCGGCTTCAACTGATGTGAGTAATACAGAATAAACATTTTAATGAGTGAATTTTTATAAAATAAGCATACCTTATTTTAAAAGTTTTTTTGAGATTGTTGTATGAGAGTTAGTGTTCAACATGATGATTTATACTGTCTGTTGTAGGGCTGGGCGAATGGTTAAAAATCAAAAATCTCATTAATTGAACATTTAACTCGACACAATTTAATGAATCCATTATTTTTATTTGTTTTTTGCCTCATAGTTCGCCTGACAAGTTTTGTAATAGTAAATATGCTCACATATTACAAGTGAGAGATTTTGTTGAAGGGTATTACTTGATTTTAAAATAATTAGTTGAAACACACTATCTTCATTATTCGGTATTATTATTGAACATCAATGTTGGAATAACTGAAATTAAAGCAACACATTGCCTAAAAAACTATCAGTCACTAGAGTTCTTATAAAAAAGTAAAATAAATAACTTGCACTTTGGAAATAAATAAATTATTTTCAATGTTTTTTCTTATTAAAAGAGAAAATAAGCAGTATCTCTTTCAGTTTAAAATAACTCTTATATATTCTTTAAATAATATTTTAAAATAGTGTATTTTATCTTCATAGCAAATATTTTAATGGCCAATATATCAATGTAAATAAATAGATTGTTGCACGAAAATAGAACTCTCTAAACACTGTTGCATGAGGACTTTCATGGATTCATTACGTCACTATATGAACACAACTCATTTCAAGTTCTTACTAAGAAACGTGGAGTTACGTTAACCTTTTCAGGTTTCAGGAAGGACCCGAGGCATGTAACAACGTTTCCACCTGAAACTGAAAACCCGCCTTCCATCGTGGAGCTAGTAGCTGGTATGAGATACTTTTTGCCACCTACTTAGAGTAAGTGTACATGATGCTTCCTCCACCAGTCCAGGATTGCCTCAATATCTAGCATGGGGACACTAAATATTACCATCTCTACTTCTGAAGATTGCTGAAGTGACAGAGTGGTGTAGCTGAACTTATGAAGGTGTTGCTCACTCCCTTAAAAAAGCTTCCCAACGACCTCTTACTTTTTGCTACCGCTGACAGGTTGTTATTCCAGTCTCTGTAACTATTCTTTCTGCAGATCAGCTTCGACATCTTCCATCCTGTTTTTGACTTCTTCTGAATGGTGAGGAGCATTTTGCAGAGCAGAATGCAGGTAGCTTTAAATCCAGATCAACAAAACTGGCTGTGTCCAGTAGCCTTCGTGATAGATCTGAGTACTCTCCTTAAGGTACCTTATATGCTGGTTTTGATAGTTTTAGCTGCTCCACATCATCTCCCCTGTAGCAAACATCGTGATTTGAGGATGTGCAGTACAGGCTTTACAAAATGAAATGGTCACATATCTTCCCCAATAGGGCGCTTAGTTAACCCACTATGGGGAGAGCCTTGGTTGACAGCCTCTAAGGATGGAACAAGGTGCCTGGATTTTTGTCTTCAGAAAGGACCTGTGTAATAGCTTTCTTTCAACCGAGGACCTGCAATCATCATTTGCATCATCCTCATCTGGTAACGCATGCTGTTTTTAGCCTGTGTTATGGCAGGTTCAGTTCTTGGTTGCACCTTCATTAATGCCTCTTTTCCCAGCTAAAGGAAAGCACTGGACTATGTTTCTTGCACACCTCCCCTGCACGGCTACACATTGATCTTTCAACTAGTTTCTGAAACACACAGAAATTAATAATTTTTTATTATTGACAATATTTCATTTATATCTAGCTTTAATGTACCAAAATTCAATGAGCTCTTATATTTAAATAATATCAGAATAACAAATATACTTTATAACAATGATTTTTATTTTATTGTAGGAACTTAATATTGTAAACAATTAATATCGGGTTATTACTGTAACATTTATAAGATGCTTTTACGAAATCAAATTTAGCATGGCCAGAATATATAAACACCAGATATGCCCAATTTGATAACATCCTGCATTGCTATTATATTTAATTGCCGACGCAGTATTTGTACTAACTGTGCGGTGTAGTCGGTGTCCAAAACACTGCTGTCAGAATAACCATTGTTTAGCAGCTTTGACAACATTAGTACTGTTGTCTTTCATAATGGCTGAAAGTTTTTCTTCCGCTGAGGTCCCATTCAGAAAGCATATCTTCAGACCTTGCGTTAACCATATCTGCTGTGATCGCCGGAAAATATGCCGCCTGGCATCTCTGGTGCAGTCCCAATCGGCCGCTAACACGGGTGCAAAGTAAGTGATCAAGAATGTCCATCGTCTCACTTGACCAGAGACTTGTGATGTTGCAAAGTGTTGAACATTTTCAGTTCAGCAGCTACATTTTACAACATGTCTTGGTGTTATGTCTGGCAGCGCAGTTTTAGAAAAATGTGACGCGATGGCACAGTGTATCTTCTGTCGAGAGTTTTAACGAGGTTTAAACCCGCCGCTTCCACTGTAGCCAAGGGAGTCATATCCATGGCGGGTCAGCCAGCGCGCCGGTTTTCCACCTTTCGACTTCATACTGTGTGGCATTTGTGAACACTTGTGTTATCAACATCTGCTTTGGCGGAGTACTTGTTGCCGGGCGCTTGTCGTCTTTTGTTTTTTTTTTGAGTCATGCACTGTTCATATTCAGTAACGTGATTGTGCTCGGCGCGAAACAAATTGGTGGTGTTACCATGCCGAATCGTTTTTCTGCAGTGTCTATATCTGACTTCATTTTGTTCGGATGTCATCTACTGAAGCTAAAATGTCCAAATGACGGAGACTGCATTTTTCTTGGCAGGTACAAGCTGCCTGTTGCTCAGTTGTGTCAGTGTTTAAGCTTCCATGCTCTATACTCGCGAATAACGAACGGACTCCACACGCCGTAGTGTTTTAAAGGGAAAGTAATCAAATAATCACCTGGAAAAATTTGATTGAATATAGGTTCGAAATCACGATTTTCGACATTACTAATCGCCTGTCTTTAGTCTTAAAGTTACATTGAGTTGTATAAGGGTCCTGCCTGTTGTCTGCATAGTCATATCTCCATTGACAAGGGACCCACTGTGATATTTTCTATCAACGAGACTCTCATGTAGTACCCTGATGCCATTTGGCCCTTAAAATCTGACTCAGCAGATGACAGCATATTTAAGGCAGCGATAATCTTATGTATTATCACCCGAAGTGGTAATACCATAAATGCTGTCACGGGCAAACATTTCATTCTTTATCTCGTTGATTGCTTGATCTATTTCTCTCTCTTCATTTCTTTGAAACTCATGCAAGGATGTTTTGTTTGAAAATTTCAACACAGAGCATTATAAAGTTTTTTGTAGAGTCTGTTGTTGTTCGAATAACTTAGAAGTAATTTTATTGTTATTCAGAAGAAGAAATATGAATATGGAAAGAGGTACTTCCAAATTGCCTTTTCAGAGTAATAATTCTGTTGTGTTGAAAATGTTATTAATTAATTAATTATTGTAATTCTGATAGTGGCTCCAGTTCTTTCTTATGTTGCTGACGTCTCAGTTAAAAAACTGTTATATTATCCATGAAAGCACTATGAAAATGGTCTCAAGTCTCTGCCTTAATGGACACTCTTCGTAAGAAGATGTTGGAGGCTCTTGCAAAATGAAGGATCACAGAAATTTGTGTATTCTGCTGGACCACAGACTTGTTACTTGTGAAGATTCAGTTTGTCCAGTAGGTTAACACCAACAGAGGTCAGCCTGACCTGGCCAGACTCCAAGACCAGTTGTTTCTACCAGTTTATACAGTTTGTGGGTGAGGAAATTAGATTTGCTACTGCCAATCCTAATGTGACAGGGAGACCTTCCGTGACAAGACACTGGAAAGCGCTGAGGCTGCTATGTGCACCCAGATTCTGTGAAGGAGAGAGTCTATCCACAGGGCACCCAGGATGCCGAGGAGTTGCAGCTCACAGCTGATGCCAGCTCTGTCTGTACCGAACTGAGAAAGACGGCCAGCTGCTCTGAGGTAGTGTATAGTGGCTGGGACAGGCCCAGCCGGGATGCCCAGGGACCAGAGCAGGCTTGCCCTCCTCCAGACCACTTAGGGATGACCGCCTGGTGGCTTTAGACCTAGGGCCCGTGGTCACCGCCTCAGCGAGGTGTCCCAATGCCCGAGGAGCCCTGTCTCACACTCCGCCCACACCTGGAATTGCCGGGGTGGCATCAGGCGACCGGAGTCAGGCGCAGGGTACCTCCGCCACACTGGGAGTGCCAGCAGAAGATTATCGACGCCCTGGAGCATGTCCGAGTAGGGATAAAAGGGGCTGCCTCCTTAACTCGCTGGCTGAGTCAGAGAAGACAGAGCTAGTAGAGAGTGAGCGTGAAGAAGGCATTTGAAAAGGCCTGGACTTTGGGGAAAGCCAATAAAAAATCTTGTAAATAGAGTATTTGTAAATAAACGTGTGTTGGGAGATTTATAGCAATGTCTGCCTGTCTGTGTCCGGGCCGCTACCACAGCAGAGAGTTACAGGTGAACTGGTGACCCACGCCCTGCTTACAGAGGAATTGAAGTATTGGCACATCTGAATTCGTTCTCAGAGAATTTCAGTCCCACACGGTGGTTGATGAATGTTCCTTGCAGATGACACTGCAGTTGTGACCACCGGCTGGCTGTGGTGATCAAAATCGCTGAACTTCTCCAGGCTGGTGGTGTTAGGCTGCCCTCCCGGCATTGCAAGCAGTCTTTTCTTCCATTTGAGAGACTGGCGCCATCCCAACTGATCGGATAAAGGGACTTTACGTCTTTATGCGGTGCGCCGATTCTCGATTGTGGCAACTACAGGGGGATAACACCGCTCTGCGTCAGTCATCCTTTCTAGGGCCGTCCTGCAGGATCCATAATCACTTGTTTACCCACCAGCGACTGGAGCAGTCTGGGTTTATGCCCAAGGGCCTGCTATACCTGGCGCTTCAACATGCACGTTACCAAGATCATGACTACCACGCTCCCCAGCTGCCTTCATTTGCATCCTCTGAGCAGGTCCTGAAAATTCAGCTACTCACGCGAGCGCAGTGCCAGCAAAAGTCGGGTGGGCACAGTGTGCTAAAAGTTGGAATGTGACATCGAGACTCTGGTTACTACCCATGACAGAAAGCTGCTTTGCAGATCCTATGAGATCGGCCAAAGGCTTTTGATTTTGATGACGGTTATGTAGTTGAAATGTCGACATACAAATGCATTCGTGGTGCTTTTTTATATTCTAGCGTCAGATATTCCCCCATCATAATAACACGATACATTTTAAAAAGTCTCACATACCATCTTCTGCCATCTTTTTTTTTCTATGGCTTCCTCCGACCTGACAGTAGCGCCCAAGAAATGATCGCCACACAGAACACACAATGTGGTGGTATCTAACCTGCACATTTAAGAATCCGCGATTGGTACTGATATCGCCTTCTATGATGAAATAGATTAAAGTATGTAATGTTACATTTTATAGATATATAAATTGTGAATTTCATTTAAATAATGAATGTTAATAATTACACACATGGAGGGTGACACAGTGGCAGAATAGCAATGTTGTCCCGCAGGGAGTTTACCACTGATATCTTTGTCGAGTTTGTATGTTTTCCTTCTGTGTTTGCCAGTGTGTCTGTTTCCTTCCAAAGATGCACAGATTTGGTTACATACTCAAATGACGCTTAGTGTGTATGTGAGCGTTTTGTATTCACCTTTGTGATGACTGATGCCAATCCAGGGATTGTTTTGCCTTCTGCCCAATGCTTGCTGGAATGGACATCCCCATTTGATGGATTTCAATCATTTAAACATACTTTCAGAGATATTGGCGGTAAGGTGCAGACTTATCTGGGGAACCAGATTCGCGAAAGTACCCGCAAAGTATAACCGCTTAATGCTTTATGCGAGGCAGGTGCCTCCGCTGCAGCACATGCGCGCGCGATGGCGCATAAACCCTCACGCAAGAAGTGTACCATCGACCGCATTCTGCGCCTGAGGTTCGTGAAGCGCAATGCAAGAAGCGGCAGAGTTGCAAAACTTCGTCACTTACAAAGCGCTCACCCAGTTGATCAAGTTGTTCTGCGGAACATCCCAGGGTTTGTAGGATCCCCAAGGTCGCTGATTTCATGACCAGCCCATACTGGTACTGTGAGTGCTGTGCAGAGTGGAGGTAGAACCTCTGTGTTTTCCCATTTGATTCTAGGGTTAATAGCGTGTTCTGCTCCTACCTGTTCAGTTTGTATGGACTGGGTGTTGGGCAAGGTCGCAGCAGCTGCGTAGGGCATCCGTTGGTGAAGAAAGATTCATTGATCTTGAATTTCGCTGATGATGCTGCATCTTCACAGAGTCACGGAGGTTTTGATTGTGCTCGAGGGACAGGTCTGGGTTTCATGGTAGTGTCCTGGATAAAATCAAGATCCAGGGTTTAATGATCGCCCTGCACAGCGCCATAGCAGTGTGCCTGTCTGCAGAGAGTGTGTTGACCCCATCGAGAGGTTACTACTTTGGCAAGCTACATTAATGACTCCCAGGACTTCCAAGCTGTGTGACTGATTGGGAGAGCTGGGGTGGGGGGGTGGTGGGTCATGAGGTCACTGGAAAAGGTGGTGGCAATTCCCGAGATCTATGCAAGGAGAAAGTCCAAGTCTTTAGAGTCCTTCTGATGTCATTCATATATATGGTTGCAAGACATGGATGGTATCCAGTGACCCGAGACAAAGTATTGAATTCCCTTGGTACTGCCCTCTGGAGAACTCTTGGGTACCACTGGTTTGATTTTGTGTCAAATGAGCGGTTGCTCATGAGTCCCAAATGAGGCACATTACCTGCATTGTGAGGAGCACTGAAGCCACGGCACTACAGCCGTGGCACGATTTTGAGGGCAGGATCCAGGTCGCAGGATCTCTCATTTTCTCATTGCTAGACCTATGGCTGGAACAGGCCAAGGCTGCCCATGTAACACCTGCCTGGCTGTAGCAGATAGAAGAAGCCTTCCGGTGAGGTGGAGACTGACCAATGCAGCCCGCCTGAGGGGTTGCCACCAGGATCCTGACTGCCAGCTGCCTGTCTGATTTGTGCATCTACTTGGGGGAAACCCTCGTTTAAGGACAGAGAGCAGAGTTTGTGGATTAAAGTAATATGTGTTATCAGTACTATAAAAGGATTTGCTGTGATGATTTATTCACCAGAACCCATGCCTGAAAGTTAAAAATCAAATTTTTTATTATTTGAATAAGGGATCTTTTGTAGAAATAAAGTTAACGTTATGGAATGTACATGAGATACATTTGCAGTACAATAATAGATGATACAGTGTTGTTAAATAACGAAGAACAGAATCTGCAAAAACTTCTTTAGTTGAAGAAAGGATAAAACTGTCTGAAAATCAACAGAATAAATCTTATGTGTTGATATTTGAAGAAAGCAACTAGTCATACCAGCAAAATTAGTAAGCTCCTGGAGCAGGTGGTTCAGTTTTGAGCACATCTGGGGAAGCATGTTGATTTATTGACAGAATTAGACCAGAAGATAAAGTCTCAAATCACGCTAAGATGCCAAAAAGATGGAATTAGTTTTGTTATCAAAATGTGTCACTAAACCATCTAATAGTGAATATTGAATGTTACATTTTTACCACTTCTGTATAGTTGTGAGAGTTGAATGATTAGCAAAGTTATTGGGGTATGATGAAGCAGGGAAATGTGCTCTAGAAGGAAATGAAAATATCATAGACTATAAAATTACAACTAGAAGTGAGAAGAACTACAGAGCTGGAATGGCAATGGAATCATAGAGGTGATTGTGAAAGAAAAATTTCAGTTTTTGGCATTGTGTCAGAAAAGGAAAATTGAGAATTAGTATTGACCGGACGGATAAATGGTAAATGGGCAAGGGTTGTCAACGATTAATTTTTCTTGGCTGCCACAGCAAGTAACTGGAAATCAAGGTACTCAACATATTAAGAAATCTCAAACACATAAATGAGAAAGAAGGCATAGCTGTCTCAAGACCCTCAGGATCTATACTTGAATGAATGAATGTATGATATTGCCAAAGCATTGCAAATACAAAAGCAAAATTCAACATTTACTATCATATATGAAGGCAAAGTCTAATCTTTTGATATAATTGCTCATTCCAATGATCACTTCAGATTACTTATATCTGTTGCTTGTTTGTTGATCTTATTTGATACTTTGTATAGTATCTGTAATCTATAACCGGTGAATTTCCCAAACAGTGAACAGAATATAGAAATAGAACAACATTTTTCTGATTGATATTTTACGTCAGTTCCTCCACTGGCAGATGGATAGATTCTGTCTGGTTATGGCATTTCAGACGCTCTTGAAATAGACTTTTTGTTGTGCATCTGAAGTGATCAATTCTACATCTTTTTCTTCGTGGCATGGGTATATTTATGAAAAAGCAGGACACTATACTGTGTTATATGGTATTGCATACGGAACAAGCACCACAGTGAGATGAATTGAGAAAAGAAAGAGTAGAACTGAAACCGTACTGGAAAAATGGCGGAGGGGTGCTCTGTTTGTAAGGCGAGCGCCTGGTATTGAACTGCGATGCTATCTAACGGATGTTGGCGATGGTAACTACAGAGAAGATATACAACCAGTGCCGCGGTTGGGGAAAATGGTGGGGAAGGATGCATCTTTTTAAGGCCAGTTCTGTTCAAACGGATTGCATATAACGACTTTGGCGTATCGAAATATAGCACCATCGGTGCGTGGTGGAGTGACGCGGAAACGCCGGGTGTCAGCCGGTCGGCGCACCGGGTCATTCAAGTTTTACATCCATACGCAGTTCCTCTTCATTCGATCAAAGCAGTTGGGCCTTCTAAGGCTTCTCACACTTCCGCCATCTGTTGCCATCAAAAATATGGGTAAAGAGCGCATTACAGACCAAAGCTGCCGCTAGATGGTGCCACGCTGACCGCCTGTTGGAACGCAGCCATCTTGTCAATTGTCAGCACGGGACGGTGCTTAAGGTTGTGTCGGGTGAAAAGGTGCCCTGTGGTTCACTACTTAAAAATTTTCCAACCAAACACATACCCTGGCGACCTTCTCCTGGTCAAGGCAAGGAGCCTCATGCCCAGTTTGGTGCAGATTTGTATATGGACAAACAAACATACATACACACATCGACTCAGTTTTATATATTAGATTCCAACTATATTGTCAATTTGCTCTGCTATCTGTTTTGAACTGTATAGGCTCGTCATATATCTTTGGTATCCATTTGTTTTCAGAATGTTAAGAAGTGCAACACATTATTTTTTTTTTTGGTCTGATTGTAAAATAAGGATACATTGCTAGAGTTCAGTCCAAGAGCTTCTCGCCGGGTTTAAGACAATCCTTATGCTAAAATCAGGGGTCTCCCAACCAGGCTCAGGCCAGATGTGGCCCGGGTGAGGCCCTCTATCAGCCCGTGGAGACTTTTTTTTTTTTTTTTTATCTACGGAAAAAATTACGGAAATTTACGTATCCTGCCAAGATCAGCCGCGCCACGTGAACGATGTACGCTTTTACCGAATTAAAATAGGAGGTCACTTGTAGTGTTTTGTTTTCAACCATACTCACATTTGTCTGCTGCTTACTTTTCTACTTCTGTTCAGTCAGTGAGATATTATAAAAGTAGGACCAGGGTTTTACCAGTTTTGCCCAAGCGAAGATTTTCTAATGTCAAAACTTTTAACAGGTACCTTTCAATCTTTAAACAAATACACTTGTGTGAACAAATAAGAATGAAATATATTGAGAACAATTGAGAAACAAACTGTCTGATGATAATCTCAGGTCACTGTTGATGTTAGACAACAAACTCAAAAGCAGAAATGTCTCCATTTTGGCATCCAGGAAACAATTCTCAATTATCTCAAACAACAGAGAAATCATGTAGTGTATCAATGTTATTAACAATAACTGAATAAAATAAATATTAAATTATTAAATAAAAACAAATGATCTATGTTGATTCTTTTTATTTGATCTCGGCGTAATGGTCCCCAAACTGCTGTTTGATAGTGTTAATGCGCCCCAGGCTGAAAAAGCTGGCACCTCAAATCATGTGGAGGTAAGTGGTGTACTGGTTCTGAGAGCCAAAATATATCTTTTGGTAACTTTAAAAGTGTTTGGTACTGTGGCAAACACTAGGTTTAAAAATGCCCAACCCCTTGAGTCTGCAACCTGCACACATTCTAATATTCCAAAGGGGATCTGTGTAGCAGCAAGGAAGCACAAAAGCTATGCAGCACAAGAAGGAGACTGGGGTGAAATGGGTTTGCCTCTATGGTTATCCTCTTTTTTGCTTTTTGTATGTTAAGCAAAGAAACATTGATGTCTAAAGCTTGGTATTCACAAAAAAGCCAAAATTTTGTACCGCCTGTCTCTTTATGAGTTATACAGTGACAAGTTATTACATTTTCAAAATGTAAAGCATTACAAATAATAACTAAACATTTTGAACTACTGAAATATCACTATAAACAACACCAACAGGAATGTAACCTGAAGGTCTAAATTAGGCTGGGATTAGTATTACAACAAAACTTAATCAGTGATATGTAATTCCATACATAAAAATTACTTCCTAGCATCTGCTTTTTAAGATTTTAGTTGTGCCTTACTTGTGGTGGATGCAGGTAGTTGAGCCAGATTTTTTTTTTTGCTGTCTGCAGGTTAATTATAAAAAGTACCAATTCTAACATTTTAATATAGAGCGTATATTTATAAATTACATGCAGTGTTTTAAAAAAAAAAAAAAAAAAAGTTTTGCAAACAAAAAAAAAAAACTAGTGTCTCAAGAAAGTCAACCAAAAATACTGATCGGGTAATCCCTAATAAATATCATCTTCGTTTAATCTATCATAAGAGTTCAAAACAGTACATCATATTTTGACGATACATAAAAAATTGTCATGTTATACCAACACCATTAGATTACTTGAGACATTATCTATCAAGATGAAATATTTATTCTTTCCCATAATAATTATTTTTAATATTTTAAACAGTGAATGACTCTGGGACCTTGTGACAAATGCAACATTAGAATATGTCAGTGAACACAAATAGTTTTGGAGATTGTTACTATTTCAAAGTAATGTCTCTGGTCCATGTGCCCCGCTTTTCCACTGGGTCAATTCCATGTAGTAGCTATATCAGCTCAAGGTTCACACACCTGGAGACAACTTCTGAATATAGAAAAACAAAGACACAGAATCTGACCCCTGGTTATTGCCTTACAACCCACATCTTAAACACTTTGTAAAATTGCGTGTGAACTTCAGCCAATGCTAAAACAATGTCCAAACACTGAAAATGGCTTCTGAACTCCTCCGTACACAGACAACCACCAAAACTCAAACTAATTGTCCGGAAGCCCCAAGTGAACCAACAAAATATCTCCCAGCCCACAGAAAAGATATAAAACATGTGCACACATTTATAATAATATAATTTGCTATAGTTATAATTAATCACAATTAGAATATCATACAAGGATCATTTTCCATCTAATGTTCACTGAATTCTGCATGAAATGTCCTGACAC
Source organism: Polypterus senegalus (assembly GCF_016835505.1). Lineage (NCBI taxonomy): Eukaryota > Metazoa > Chordata > Cladistia > Polypteriformes > Polypteridae > Polypterus > Polypterus senegalus. The sequence continues at coordinate 13,577 of NW_024383328.1, forward strand.
TCCCACCATAAGGTGGAGAAAGTGACAAACACTCTGCCAGAGAATGAATTATACAGGTTCACATTAAACGTGGCAACACAGATGTTCTGTAGTGTCATCTAATGTTTTACAATGTTATACAACTTGAACACAGCAAGAGAGAAAAAGAACAAATCTATGCTAAAATTTAATATATTGCAAATATGGTTTAAATAGCGACAAAATTTTTATGGCTGTGTATAAGGATTGTTTCATGTCTCGTGACTGACATACAGACAACTCCGACTGTATAGATCCACATTGTATTGAAAAACTCATTAGAAGCTTCAAAAGACTTTTTGGACAGCATTATCCAAAGATCTTGCCTGATAATGCGGCGGTTCTTCTCTGCTGTTTGAACCCCAGCTCGAAGAGTCTATTAATTTTTGTATTTAAGATTTCAAATTTCTAAAGATTTACTTGGTCGTTGGGCTTTCGGTCCTGTGTATGTACAAACAGAATCAAAGTCATTATATTCACTGCAGTATTTTATAATAATATTGCCTTCAGCATTGTGGACCTGCTTTAATTCTGACAAAACTGGTAGGCTTTATAAGAACGAACTGCTTTACATTGGGTCCCAATATCATCTTTTGGCCTGTTAACACTTTTATCGGTTTACCTGAAAACCTAAATTTTGCTCTTTTGAGCCCTTCAGTTGTAATTACTTTTTTCGTTGGTGTTTGTCTGCATGTCATATGTCATAGTTTCAGATAATTGACAGATGAGCAGATACTTCCTTATTCTAATAATGAAAATCATTTAACGTCTGATTCATCAGCACCTCAAATCGCCCACATATTCCTCCTTGCTCCACCAGTTTACAGGATCAAATAAACAGTTTGAGGATGGTAGTGTTCAGTTCTGTGCTACATCTTGTAGTATTAAGGCCGGAGTTATATCACGCGACGCGCATGCTGCAGCGACGCCTCCGTTACGCAAGTGTTGTTTTGCCGAGCATTTGCGTATGCATTTTACGTAAATCTGGAGGTGAACGCACCAGGTGGCAGTGCGAGATATTATCACGGTGAGGAACATGTTCGCTTCTCTCGTGCTGTGAATTGCCTAGCTCATCTATTAAATTCTGATGACAACTTATAGCACTTGAAAAGGATAAGCGTATTGATTAACCATCAACCAGGGATGTCTGTCCTTGCGCATTGCACGGAAGTGAGAAACAGTCCGTTAATGAAAGCCTCAGCTCATCGCAAGATGAATACAGCACACATACACTAGCGTCATTTTAGCGGCACCAAATCCCTAAATCTGTATATCTTTGAAGAACTGGAGCACAGTAATTACAAACTACTAGCAACATAACTCCTCAAGTGACAGCAGTGCTATCAAGCCCACCACCGTGATACCCCCGGCAAAATTCGCCCCCATGTGTAATTAATTGTATTCATTATTTAAACAAATTATGTAAATAACATACACTTTAATGCATTTCATCAAGGAAAGGAGTATCAAGTATAAATCTAAAGATCCTAAATGTGAGAGTTGGAATATCATACATTTAATTTGTGGCTATTCATTGCTGCTTTCCGCTGTTGTGGTCCAAGAAGACACAGAAGACATCGCAACATAATGTATAGCGCCTGTATTTGAGCCACTGAGAAAAAAATAAAGATACAGTGAAAACGTATTTTGTGGGATTAAAGTGGAAATTTTGGTTTTAATCTCAAATGTCCACTTGACCTCGTAGTTTATTATTAGCAGACCATCGAAACGCTGTTATCCACCTTAATCGCGATTAGCTTGACCTGACAGCAGGTAAAAGTAAAAATAAAAAGAGAGCATAAAGATGGTATCGTAACAGCCGATCGGAAATAGCACGCGAATGGTAAAAAGCACTACTAATGTCTGTGTCGTATTTTGCTTCACCACTTTGAACCATTCATCAAACAGTTAAAGCGCACACACGATCTCCTCAAGGATCTCCAGCATAGAGTTTTTGCTGTCACATGTAGATAGTAAACAGACTCTGACGTCATCGCCCGACTTTAGCACACCGCGCCTCCCGACTTTTTGTTGGCATTGCAACTCATGTTGCCATTAATTTCTGAGGACCTGCTCAGAGGATCGCTATGGAATGAACGCCAGAACGCTGCGGCAGCCATGATGCGGGCGCTATTGCTCTGGAGCGAAGTTTAAATTGGCCCTCAGGTCTCCCAGCTACTTATGTCCATAATCTTATTTGTATTTTAGTTTTACATTTAATAGCAACATATGAGTGCTTCAGCAAATATATCAGTATGAAAGTGACTTTATGCCACATGTCTCTCTGATCTACGAGTTTCTAAGGAACAGATGTCAGGCATTGAAGATGGGCAGGTATCAGTCAGTCTCTACTAGGCTTTATTCTGTTTACCTTGTTTCAACCGAAGTGGGATCACCTGTTAACTGTTGAATTTAGCTGATGACACCACGTGATTGGCCTGATTGCCAAATAAGGGTGAAGCGCCATATCAGAGGTAGTGGATCATTGCACAGTTGGTGCACCTCAACAGTCTTTAAATTGAATTCCATGAATAAAGTGAAATGATTATGGATTTTAGGAGACTTCTAGTTATAGTGTGCACAGCCTGTAAATGGTGGTGGAACATTTACATTTTTTGCACAACTATCTCTACAGACTAAACTGGAGGAAAAACATAACTGCTTTCATCAAAGAAGCACACATAAAAATGTTTTTTCTCCATCATCTTAAAGTTTAACCTGACTCCAAAACAGTGCTGTTGCAGTTTTATCCTCCATAACATTCTGGTATGGTAACGAAGATGTTTCAAAACATAAACTGTGGCATGTTATTCTTGACAGCAGAAGCCTTGAAACTGCCTCCACTGAAGTCCTCTACATCACTTAGTCAGGAAACCTGGTGGAAATGTAATCTAAGACACCCAGACAACTGTCTCTAAAATATGTTTGTTTCGTTATACAGTAAATTATCGATTTTTTCCAGTTATTTATAATGATTTACTGTTTCAATTCATTCGCAATAGGCTGAATGGGGAGCCTATTTTTCTTTTGTTAATTACACGCACTACCCACAGTATATATCAAAAACTGTTATATTTAAGGAAATTGAACAACAGTTAGTAACAGACATCTAATCATTGAGCACGCATCAAACAATGTAGTTTTTAGATCATTTAAATTGAACCTGCTTTGTATGAAAGATATTGAGCTACTACAAGCTCCGCTAGGCTACATTATTAGCTACATGGGATTTTATAATGTACTATTAAAAAGCATATTTCATAATTCATTAACAACTTGGTTTCAAAAAATATTTCATATTCAAAATATTTAATCACCAAGAATGTGATGTACCGAATTTATGATTCTAGTCACTCTATTCTGCTTTTAAACGTATCTCTTATTATAAAAATACATCCTGTGGAATGAATGACTAGGAGACGACACAAATAGCTGTGTTATACGTCTCAAAGAAAGAAATTCAACTACTCCTTAATGGAAATAAAGGGATAAGAGTCAGCCCTGGCCGGAAATAAAGGATGGTATTGTTTACAATCATCACGCTTAGACTAGTGTGAGCCATCATTTAAAAGAAGTCCACGGACATGTAACCTAGCAGTTATTGGATTGATTTTGCTCCTATTTTAAAACAACAACATGACAAAGCAGAACAGGCAGCCTACAAGTAAAAAAAGACAGCAAATTATCCAAAGGCTTATCCATAGCGTGTGTGTTCAATCACCCCACCCCTTTCACAACACGAAAGTAGCATTATAATGTCCACAAGAAAGAGAGATGTAACCACCATGGGGGCTGGAAATAAAGGACAAGTATTGTTTTACAAAAGTTTTAAAGTAGAAGTGAAAATAATGCATATGTAACAATTCCCAAGAAAATAACCATCTCTTTAAATTGTATATTGCCTGCCTGAGTGGAAGTCATCCCTACGGCAGATCGAGGAATTGTGGGAAAGAGGGTTCTTTCATCGATTAGCGCACTCAGATGGGAATGGCAAAAGGGAGGCAGCTTGATGAATGAGGTCTCCAAAAAAAAATCAAAATTATATTATGACATCATCTAATGAAATTCTACTCCATACTTCTAAAATTTTATTTTATACTGTATTGAGATTTATTCTGTTCTACAAAATTGTACTGTATTGTATTGACCTCTTCTTTTACACCCACTGCACACCCAACCCACCTGAAAAGTGGTCTCTTTACCTGCCTTCCCAAGGTTTCTAGGGGGGTCAGAGGCAGGGCATGTTAAAGCCTATTATGCACTTCTTGTGTGATTTTGGGTTATACAAAAAATAAATTGTATTGTATTGTATCGTAAACCAAACACGGGTGGAGATCGGGTTAGCAGGGGACTTGAGCCCCCTAGTACATTATATAAGTCTAATTGCTACCTAACAAGTTCATACTTATATTTTCCTGTGAATTTGCCTGTGTATTTCTAATTCTAACATTTTATCTAATGCCAAATATGACAGTCTAAAACGCTCATGTATAGTGATTCATTGGAGGCTATTTGTACCTGCCTGCTGTTTCAGTTACAGAACATACCTCACATGAGCTCTAAACTACAAGTTAAGAGTTATTCAAATTCTGGAAATAAAACTTGTTAAATACAGCACACAAGTATCAGGGATACTGTGGCGTGTAGAATACCGTAAAAGCACATATTCAATAGCATTACAAGTAATTGACTGTGGCCAGGAAAGTTCTGATCCATCATATTTCTGATTGAAACCAGCCAATCTGAATTTGATTTTTATTTATTTATTTTTGCTGCTGGCGCTATTCATGTGTGTGTGATACCTGCATTTTGTCACTTAATATTGCTCTTGTATGCTACTGTTGAGTATGTGAATTTCCTTGGATTAATAAAGTATCTATTCATTCATCTATCTGAACAATGAAGAGGAACCTGTGAATACTAGGGATTCTGTTGTTCAGTTGTTGTACAGTAGCCAATTGTTATAATTTATATAAAGACAAGATTACACAAAAACCTTTATTACGTATTTGAAAAATATATTAAACTAGGGGCTTCGCCTCGCCCACCCCTGTTTATTTACTAGATATACAATAATTATTTTTGTATAGCCCAAAATCACACAAGTTTTTAATGGGCTTTTACAGGCCCTGCCTCCTGGACAGCCCCCTAGACTTGACCTCCTCCAAGAAGACCAGAAAAACTCCCCAAAAACCCTTGTAGGAAAAAACGCCAAGAAACCTTTAGGAAAGGCAGTTCAAAGAGAGGCACCTTTTCCAGGTAGGTTTTGGCATACAGCAGTCAAAAGAAGGTGTCAGTACAATACAGTACAATACATAAACAGAATAACCAAGCAATATAGTATAAAATAAAACTTAGAAGCACGGGTGAAATTCTCATATTAATAGATAACATATGGATTTGTTTGAAGTCCTGAGACCTCATTCATTGCTGCTTTCCACCATTTTGCCATTCCACATCTTTATTAGTGTGCTAATCTGATGAGCACCGATTCTTCAGTGATTCATGATCGTCATCAATATCACTAGGTAAATATACAAATGTAAAAGAGATGGTTATTTTCTTGGAATTGTTACGTATTCATTATTTTCACCTTTACTGTAAAAACTTTGTAAAGCAATACTTGTTCCTTTATTTCCGCCCCACAGGGTTAAGTATTCTTTCAAGCTGGTGACATATAATGCTGCTTGTGTTGTTGTTTTTTGATTTGGGAATATGGTTCAAGGGATTAGAACACAAGTAGGCAGAATCAGAGAGAGAGAAGAGGTCCAATACTTCTATAAATTTACTTTATTCAATTATAAATATATAAATACATATGAATGGGTTATAGAACAAATATATATGTTTAAAGAGACAAACTTATACTTACAATAACTATATATACAGTAACATGCATCAAAAGACCCGATAATTATCCTAGACCAGTAGACTGAGGGGCCCGCTTGTTGCCCGACAGAGGACCAACCATTTTGTCTTTCAACACGGCGGTGCAGAAGGTTCCGCACGGGTTGAGCTCGCAAATGAGCGGAACTTTCCCTTATATACTAATTAGGGTGTCTCTCGCTCAGCGCTCATACGGGAAGCAGCGTATGCAGAAGTGATCAGTTTCTCACACCCTCCTTCCACTGTGGGATACGCGCCAGTGTTTTTCTTTCACCGCCTGAGACTAGTGCTGATACCAGAAGACAGTAATATGCTGCATGAAAAAGCTTCTCAAGGTGAAAATAATTTTGCAGTTTTGGCTGTATCTTAGAACATTCGCCGTTTCTCCCAAACATTAGGTACGTAGTTGGTTTCAAGGCTGAGCCACCAACGCCCATCTGCTCTCTTTGATCCTCTCTTTAGAAAATCCTTCCATTACAAGGCGGCACTTGGCGCGGCTTCAATACGCACACCAAGGATAAGCCTTTGGATCATTTGCCATCTTTTCTGCCTTTCCTTTATTTCTGACCCTGCCACGTTATTTTTTCAGTTACTTCCGATCCTGATGATTAATTTCTTTTTTTTTACGCTAATGCAATCTTTTATTCATTAACGCTTTCATTTATAAGCATTGTCACTAGAGACACCTGTATCTGTGTGTTGCTTCCTTACGCTACTGCTTTTTTTTGCCCATTCTCTTTAGTCTCGCAGTTCTTTATTTGTCTTCGTGATTCAACGTGAAGATCACATATCGCTTCTCTTAGTCATTCTTTCTATGATTTTTTTTTTTTTTTAATAATAGAGAGATACAAGTCTGCCTCTAGTTTTTTTTTTTAAAGAAAATGCTTTTCCGAATCATTATCTAAAGTAGCTTCAATTGCTGCCAAGTGCTACTGATAAATGCACCACATTTTTGATTATGCTTCTATTTAGTATTTTATAGAAGCACTAGGGGTTCGATTCATGGCTGCTGTCACAACTTTGTGCTTTGTTAATCAAGGGTACAATTTAAATTCTTTGTGGCTGATATCTGTTGTAAGTAGGGCGCGTCTCAGTAAGAATCTTCATAGCCCACATCTCGCGAGGGATGGCTCCCTGGCACCATCTCTTGGCATCAAGCCCTCCCGTTTACGGTCCTTTTATCTCGCGGGTCTTTTAAATGTCTTCCGAGAAGATCACGTATCGTAGTCAGCCTTGCTTTTTGCATTCCAGATTTCCTTTTTATAATAGAGAGAAATTTAAGTAGTGTAACACTTGTCCACCAGAGGTTATTTAAAAAAATAACAAGCAAGATAGAAGTTCAAATAACTGTCACCTGCCAACCAGCCTTGAAAGCACACTTGTGAATATCATCACAGTGAACAACAAACAAAGCCAGAGTATATTCACTGTTTTTTTTTTTAATTCACTTTATTTTTTTCCTTGAATGCATGTTCAAATGTGATAATGTGTACTTTTAAGATACAACACACTGAGCTAGTACCCACCCACAAGTGCTATATCAAATTAGTTGTGCTAGCTATTACTTTTATTTTAAATCCACCATGTCTTAATCCTTTAACAAATTTTACAGATAGCAACTGTTACTTTCTTCAGACACTTTAAATACTTTATAGCAGCAGTTATTGTGTGTTTCATTCTCAAAGACGCATCATAAACCAGCATTCTAATTATTGATTTTTTATTTAAAATTGATTGATTCATGTACCACTAATATTTTCATTTAAGCTGTTTGACCCCAATGTCCATTAATTGAATCAATGTGTGAGCATGACACATATAGTTTTTTTCGTTAGACAAATAAAATCAATTTTTTAATTAGCTTTGTTACAAATAAGTATACAGCAGAAATTAAACAATTTGACAGCTTAAATACAGGCTAATTTTATGTTCTTTAATGCCGTATAGCATGTATCATGGATAAATGTTTTCCTACATATCTTATTAGTTAAATTATGTGTTTTAATGGGATCACTGAACAATAAGCCTACAGAATTTACCTTTTGGTAATAGAAAAGGAACGCAGTAAAATCTGTAGTTCATGTAATTACTACCACTACGCCTAAAGTTAATAATTGTTATGCAAGGGCTTAGTGTAAGACCTTTTTAGATTTGGCCGATCCAGTAACAGTGATATCAGTGATCAGTATCTGCACTGTGGTCTCACTGGAGCATCCCCAGTGAATGCACCTGATTACAGCACCATGTGTATAATTCAAATTTCAAAGTCATTTATCTACTATGATATACTATGATCTACAATGTTTGAAAATCAACGTAATCATTTTGTTTCTTTTTTCTCAGTTAGGTGAACCTTTTGGAAGGAAGTCGGTGGTCTCAGATTCCCTTTAGAAATATTCCTTTGAGCTAGGTATGTTTTATATAATTTTGCTTGTTATTTTTCTTGAGTCACATTTTAAAGATAAGTTAAATAATGATAACCAAAATCAACATGTCAAATAATTTTCTATAACTAATTTTTAACCTGCACAATGGGCAACGCAATCACTCTTGTTTTCTTACAGTAATTTAATGGTTGGTCAATACATCTCACTAATATGGCTTTTGAATGAATAATTGCATCCGACACATAATAAACAATAATTCTGGAGTGTATAGTTATTACCAAGTAAAACTTTGCATCCGGTAGTTAGAGAGATTTGATGTTGACCATAGCTACTGACCCATCATTTTATGTCTTTTAAAACTGGTTAGATATGATATGCCTCAAAAAGCTTACTGCAAATGCAGGGCTGGGTGATATGAGCTATAAATACTTTCTCAATATTTTTAGGCACTTGCAACACGTGAAATATACCTTAGTATTCTGAAATCTCTTCTAAAGTACTTCATAAACACTTACTTAATGACCTCAGAACCCTGTAGCTGCAACATGCCTACGCTAATCCATTCTTAGTTTATATTCATTAGTGATTTCTATTGGAACAATTTAAACTTGTATTCAAAACAGAGGGATGTCTCTAATCTGTTAATGTAACAAAACGAAGTTACTCAAATCTGCTTAATTGCACAACAAGAAACATTTCAAAACAAATTAAAGTGCACTTTTTGTGCATAACGCTTAGAAAACAAGTCATTTCACTTTGAAAAACATTCTGAAGATCAATAACAATCACATCATATTAAATGAATTGTAACATAATAAGACAATGTTTTAACACTAGATTATACTAGAATAAGCTGTATCATTTTCAGACTTTGCAGTTTTCATCTTTTTATCATGTTCATTATATGACCTAATGCCAAACTGCACTTTGAGTAATGTGCTCAAAAGAATTTTGGTGTTAGAGCAATGCGAACAACACTTCACATGAATCTCGTTGCCTTCCAATTAATTGGCCAAGTTTCTCCCCTGTGGATGCGATGGTAGAGTTTGACTGGGACAATATACCCATCACAACATAATAAAATGTCCTAAGATGAGCTTGGGGAAAGAACCTCCTGTGATAAAAGGGCAAAAGCCTCTCTTGTCTGCTTCTACTTCTTTGCACACACTAACGTCCATTGTTTTGAGTTGATCCCATGCCAACTCACAGCTTAAACTTTCCATTTTTTTGTCTTGAATTGCTAAAAAAAAAAAAAATAGTTTAATTCTGCAAAAGGATTTGAGATTTATCTTTTATATCGCAGTCACTTGGCAACATTGGTATTTATACTGGATTTAGAATTGAATTAAAGAAGGAACAGTTTGTTCTAAAATCTCTGAGTCAGAAAACAGGTAGGAGTGGAAGATGTTAATGTGTTCTAATTTTTATTGAAGATGGAGCACCCTATTATATAATTTCGCTAAGGATAGCACCCTGAGTAGCAGTGTCCCGAATGGTCGGCAGAACAATGAGAAAGTGTCACGCATTATAGAAAATTGAAACCGGAGATTACTCAATGGTTCGTTAGTTTACAACCATACTCTAAATTAACAGAGATGCTTCCAGCAGAGAGCCAGTCATATATCCACAATAAAAGTGTTGGTCCACCATATCCGTCCTTCTAAATATTTCTTAAGTTTAGTTTCTTGTCCTTTTATGAATTTTTCATGGCTGTGATAGTTGTCAAGTCTACTGTGTGTACATGATACATGACACTTGTCACTTCTATAACCGTATCTAGGACATTTATGTTTACCCACCCATTGCATCAATTTCTTTCATGCCTTTTCCAAGCAATGCCATATATTTTTAAATGTGCACTACAAACCAAAACACACCATGCATGAACTAGTTACCTTTAAATACACATAAATTATTCTCTCACACACTTAAATTGCACCATAAAAATCAACCAATGGTTACAAAAGACTCTAGCCTTCATGTTCCAAAGTGGAGCTAAATGATCAGGCTGCACTTGTACAATACATGAGCAAAATATACCAAAAACAGGGTCCAGGGGTCTGTCTCATAAACAAGGCTAGTGCACCAGGAACAAAAGAATATTTTATATGTTTCAAAAAGTTTTTCTAGATAAGAACTTACTGAGAATATCATGGAAAAACCTGAAATGTGATTGTGATAACTAAATTAGAGTTTATGATAACATTTAGCTTACTGAGGCATGTTTATTATTTACAGGGTACGGAAAGTATTCAGACCCCCTTCAATTTTTCACTCTTTTTTGTTATTTTGTAGCCACATAAAATCATTTAAATTAATTTTTTCTCATTAATGTACTGCTGTACACACAGCACCCCATATTGACAGACAAAAAAAGAATTTTTGAAATGTTGCAGATTTATTAAAAAGAAAACTGAATATCACAGGTCCAAGAGTATTTGACCTTTGCTCTGTATTTGGGTAGAAGCACCCTTTGAGCTAATACAGCCACAGTCTTCTTGGAAAGATGTAGCAAGTTTTTCACACCTGGATTTGGGGATCCTTCATGGCCTCCTTGCAGATCCTTCCAGATGCCTCAATTGGGTTTAAGTCAGTTCTGGCTGGGCTATTCAAGAACAGTCACAGAGTTGTTGTGAAGCCACTGCTATTTTTAGCTGTGTGCTTAGGGTCTGTCTTGTTGGAAAACCCTTTGACCAAGTCTGAGGTCCTTAGCACCTGAGAAGGTTTTGTCCAGGATATCCCTGTACTTGGTCAAGATTCATCTTTCCCCGATTGTCACCAGTCATCCTATCCTGCAGTTGAAAAAATTCCCCACAGCATGATGCTTCCAATCACCATGCTTCACTGTGGGGACTGTATTGACAAGTGATGAGCAGGCCTGGTTGTTCCACATACCGCTTAGAATTAAGGCCAAAAGGTTCATCTTGGTCTCACTGACCAGGAATCTCTTGGTGTCTTTTAGCAAACCCATGGCTGTCATGTGTCTTAACTAGAGAGTTTCGATATAACACTCTGCCACAAGTCTGACTGGTGGAGGGCTGCAGTGATGATGACTTTCACAACTTTCTCCCATCTCCTGACTTCCCATCTCTGAGCTCAACAGTGATCTTTGGCTCATCTCACCTCTCACTCAAGGCCTTCTCCCTAGGTCAGCCATTTGACAGCTGCCCAGATGAGTGGAGGCCATCACTGTGCCTTGGGAAACCTTAAGTGCAGCAGAAATTTTTTTTTGTAACCTGGCCAGATCTGTGCCTTGGCCACACTTGTCTCTGAGAGCTCTTTTCAGGTGCCCCTTTGACCTCATGATTCCATTTGCCCTGACATGCATTGTGAGCTGTAAGGTCTTATATAGACAGGTGTGTGGCTTCCTAATCAAGTCCAATCAGTATAATCAACACGGCTGAATTCCAAATGAAGGTGTTCTCATGACGATCAGAAATGGAAAGCACCTTGAGCTAAATATAGATGGTCAGCAGTCTGAATTCTTCGGACTACGCGGATATTTCAGTTTTTCTTGTTTAATAAATCGCACCAATTTCAAAATTCTTTTTTTGTCTGTCAATATGGGTGCTGTGTACATTGATTGAGGGAAAATTCATTTAAATGATTTTAGTAACATATATATATAACAAAGAGTGAAAACTGAAAGGGGTCTGAATACTTTCCGGACCCACTGTATTTGCAAACAGCACCAAGTATAAGGAAATTGAGGGGAAGGGTTATTCCTTAACTGCATCGCCTATGGGCAGCAAAGACAGGTCCTTGCAAGTATGACTATTAATATCAGGTTGGTCTAGAAAAACATTGTTCCCACTATAAACTAAAACTGCATAAATAATATCACTTGTTTCTCTCATCATATGTTTGTTGTCTTTTGGTGAATTTCAAACCTATTAGTAAATAACATCAGTCGAAACCTACAATTGTTCCACAACATGTTATTCAGATCACTTATTATTAGCATATGCAACATACCAGAATTGAATGGTTGCGCAAACATGGAATACAAAACATAACCAACTTAAACAACACAATTTTGACCCACCATTAACCACACTGTGTGTAAGTACAACAATTTCGAAAAAACATTTACAAACTTCAGTAATTAACTCAAATAGATACAAAATCATACAAAATATTATAGATATCAATTAGTGCAAGTTGAGCAAGTTCTATAATGTGTTACCGAAGTATGTCTGTTTGTCAGTCCTGGATTTTAAATCACCTGTAGCTCAAACCTGCTTAAACTATTTACCTGAAATTTGGTACACATATATCATAAGCACCTCACCATCGCTTTGAACTATTTACCTGAAATTTGGCAGTCAATATATACTGCACATCTCACTGTCAACTTTCGTGATGATTTTTATTACCTTTCTATTTTATTTTTTTTATTGTTGAACTGCAGGGTAGCAGGCAAATCATATGGAGCATCCCTACTGCCTTCACCGGGCCCTACTTCTTCATATCTAATATTCTTGAGGCAGATTAGAGACTTAAGTACCAGTTTAAGTGAAAAATTAAGAAAAATTACTTTATGAATAAACAAAACTGACTTTAATCAGTTTTAACGCAAAAGATGCAGATGGAAGAAGAGAAGAAGCAAGACTAATAAAGCTTGAGAAAGAAGAGCTGCTCAGGTAGCAGCAAGCGCATCAAACCTGAGCAAATGAATGCTAAACGCATAAAAGAGTAGAAACTATAAGTCAAGTGTATTCACTGCATATCGTGCAGTCTGTCACACGAAGTGAACAATTACAAATAGACAAACCGTGACATTTTAATAAACAGGTGTTGCAAAACTGTTGTATAACTTCTATGTATTTTATTTAGATCTGAATAGTATGAGGAAAGTAGCCGCAGAGATGGCATGGTTCAGGTCGCAAACCTGTACCCCTCTGTAATGGCAATTTAATGAGCAATGGCTGCCAGTGGTAGAGTCAGATGCAATCTTTTCCTGCCTCTTTTTTGTTTTATGAATAGATCTTTTTAATGTTGATAGACAACAGTTGGTGATTTTCTGGAAGCTGAACAGATAATCTGCTGCAACTGAGTCGAGAAAGAGAGAGGAGGCATAAGGAAACCAAATGGTGATGGAGGAGGTCACAATAACTTCCAATGATGGGTTTAGCAAAATTTAACAATACACACCTGATATGCCATTTTTTCTTAAGATGGCATAGAAATAATGAAGTTTCTCCCTCGGCTTTCTTTGATGATGGTGGAGGATGCTTTGTTCCTTTTAATGTTAGTGAAAGGTCCGTAAATTTAATGACTGAACATGCTCATATAGCCCATGAACAAAAGTTGATAGTTAGTTAATTGTCAGTGAAAATCAATCTCCTTTTTCCACTGAATAGCATTAAGTTCCATGTTGTTGCAAAAACACCTTCTACAAGGCAGCCCAATCTTTCTTGATAGGAAGACACATTATTGGAATGAGACCACTACAGGTGTGTCATCTGCAAACTTTAGGATTTCCTTACTGATTTGCCCACATGGATCTACAGTCATTTTACAAATGAAACTGGAGGGGTGAAAGAACACAGCCTTGGTGGAGCCTATGCTAATTTGATGTTGGCTGGACCATATATAAGGGCCCAGTCTTCATATGCTATTCTTCCCTACCTGTCAAAAAAAACTCATAATCCATTGGCAGACACCGTTCAAAGTTAACCGGATTAGTTTACTGAAGCCACCAAAACAATGTACGAAGGCCGAAACAGAAACTACAGGTGTTAGGCAAATCCAGGTGCTGAAGAATATAGTGATGCATAAATTAACTTCATCCTCCACTGAATTACCAAGCTCTTGTTAATACGAACTGAAGTGAAAATTAAGGAGAGGATCATTATCCTAACAATTGTTTCCACTAATTTTCCCATGATGCTGTATGTTTAAAAAGCTTCCAATAAGACCAGCTGTCTCCTGTTTTGGTTATCTTCTTCACATGTGAAACATCGATAACCAAATGTCAATCATTTCTCATTGTATGCCATTGAGGCTGCTATACATTGGTTTCACTGTTCTTGGCTTATCCTCTAATAATATATCAAATTAATTGTGTCCCATGATATTTCATTGGTTGCTGTTATAATTTTTTAATACTAATGCGATTTCAGACACAGTGGATAAAATATATAATTTTTTTAAAGAAATATGTGAACAATATTGTTGTATATAAAGTCTGTGATAGCTATCCCTGCATCAGTAATTTATATTGGCTTACCCTTGGCAGAGAGTGTTTTGATGACAGCAAAGATACATAGGCTGTACATTTTAATTTTGATTTCCAAGACTGGGTTCAACCACAACCAAGTTTAATCATCTTTTAGAATTTAGAGAGTGATACTGAATGGCATTTCACTAAAAAATCACAGTTCCTTATCTACCAACTTGTGAAGTTGTTATCATATTGTAAAATAAACAAAAATACTAACAGTATAAAACCGTCTTCCAGACCACTAATGCTTTTTAGTAGAACGATGAATGCCCAATGTTTAACTAGCGCAGTGATCTGGGTGCATTAACGTTGACTCTCAAAATGATATTAAAATATTTTTGTTTTCTGTCACTTAGATGACAGCGTTGATTTCAAGAATCGAGCTGTGATCCAGCTGAAAACCAAGTCACGAGATACTGGTATCATTCAGTCTCAGAATCATTATTGTGAGGAGAGCGTGAAATTGAGGGTAATGAAGTGAATCTCAAACCGCCACTGCAAGAGTAGAATTTTTCTCCTTTACTTGGTAAAGAAATAAATAATAAACAAGGATCTTGTATATTTATAAGGAATACAAATCTTAATAATGAATTGATTTAACCAAGTTTTGAAATGAATGAATAGGTAGATTGTATGTAGGTAGTTTTCAGGTTTGCTCATTTTAAAATGCATTTATTTGTGTTGGGAGAAAGAAATATAAAATTCTGGATTTATTTTCAAATATGATGTTTGGACGTGTTTAATTTGCAAGCTGAATCTCGCTAGATTTTTTTTTTTTTTATAATTAGTCCTATACATTTGCAAATTTTATCTGTTATGTTTTTTTTTGTGGTGTTGTGTTTCTTTTTGTTTTTGCTTTTTTTTTTTTTGCTTGAGACTATAATCAAACTTTGTTTTACTTTTTCTAGGAAGTATTCAGTAGATGGCTTATACAGAATTCGAAGTCCAAGAGTTTCTGCTCAGAGTGGATGACAGGTGGCTATGTTTCTCATACATGTTCTATGTTGAGTCTATTTTTCTTTACTTCTCATTTTCTGACAAAGTGAAAGCCCCTATTAAACCTCGTTGTTCATTGCCTTTACTAGAATGAGGTTTCATGTGTAAAGTAGAAATTGCCCTGTTACATATTTCCTAAATTGACTGAGTACTGTTAAAGTAATTGCTGGAACATAGTTGTATTTCAATAAATTAGAATATCAAAACTTAATTTATTTCATAATCCAAAAGTGAAACTCGTGAGGATTCACACACAGAGACAATATTTCAAGTGTTTATTTTTTTAATTTTGCTGATTATGCACAGGTTAATGAAACCCATAATTCAGCATGTCAGAAAAATTTGAAGGTCAGGAAAAGTTCAACATTGTGACTTATGGTGTCACACTCCACTCTAGCCACTAACCCAAAACACCTGCAAAGGTGCCTGTAGCCTTTAAATGGTCTCTGTCTGGTCTGCAGGCCACAGCCAAACAAGGGGAAGACTGCTGATTTGACAGTTGGTCCTGTAGCATAGTCATGACAACCCTGCACAAGGAGGGTAAGCTACAAAAGGTCATTGCTAAAGAAGCTGGCTGTTCAGAGTGCTATCCAAACATATTAATGGAAAGTTGAGTGGATGGAAAAAATGTGGCAGAAAAGGTGCATAAGAACGGGATAACCACAGCTCTGGAGAGGACTGTGAAACACAGCATATTCAAGAATTGGGTAGATTCATGTCTACAAATGTCATCTTTGTATCAAGCCACTCCTGAACCAGAGAACAATGTCAAGTATCTTACCTACAAGTAGAACAGACTGGACTACCGTACTAGTGGTCCAAAGCCTTTTCAAATGAAAGTAAATTTTGTATTTCTTATTTAGAAATCAAGGTCCCAGAATCTGAGGATGAATGGAGCGTTACAGAATCAAAGTTGCTCGAGGTCCAGTGAAGTTTCCGCTGGGCATGATGATTTGGGGAGCCATGTCATCTGCTGGTGTTGGTCCACTGTGTTTATCAAGTCCAAAGTCAGCTCAATAGTTCACCAGGAAATTTTAGAGTATTTCATGCTTTCCCTCTGCTGACAAGCCGTGAGATGTTGATTTCATTTTCCAGCAGCATTGGCACCCGCTCCAAACTGCCAAAAGCACAAACAATTGGTCGAACACCATGGTATCACTGTGCTGCATCACAGCTGCTACCTATTGACATAAGAGGAAGATGAGACACCAGACCCAACAATGCAGATGAGCGCAGCTGATATCAAAGGCCCTGGTATCTATAACACCTCAGCAGTGCCACAGACTATTCTCTTCCATGCCACACCGCATTGATGGTGTGCACTAAGCAAAAGGAGCCCCAACCAAATATTGAGTGTGTACATGAAAATACTTTTCAGTAGACCATGTATTAAAAGAGTTTTCAAGGTTTTATGTAATACCTAATTTGAGAATATTCTAATTCTGAGATACCGAATTTTGAGTTTTCATTACTTTGTAAAACATAATCAGCAAAATGAAAATATAAAATATATCACTTGTGAAGAATCTATTTAACATATGAGTTTAACTTTGAATTGAATTAATGAAATAAATTAACTTTTTATGATCCTACTTATTGATGCACCTGGTATTAATAGAAGGTCTTTTTCCTGCTATAGGATATGTTCTTTTCACCAAATAGCTTTTAAAAAGTTCTGTATTTAATGTTATCTATTCTTTTGTCTATGACATCTGTTTTATTAATTCCTTTTCTTATTGTCCATTAATTACTCTTTCCAGACAATTTTCCAGCTACCCTGAATTGTTAGATTAGTGGCACAACACAGTAATAATACAGATTAGGGTTATATGAATGAATGCATGTCATCCTCATTTGACAAGATACTAAGAGTTCCAGCAGAGAATTGCTGGAATAATGCAGTCTCCAATAACTGATATTAGAGGCTGAAAATAGCCCATCCCTGCTAAAAAAAAAACCAAAACTCTAGTACAACCAACAACAGTTTACTTACAAATAGCAATATATAACAATAACAATATTAATTATATTTTATATTCACTATTGATACTGATAGTCTGTTCACTAAATTATTAATTAATTAGGACAATATCGTATACTAAGACAATACCAAATTGAGAAACTAATCAAATTATATTTCTCAAATTCTATGTTGTTTACAAAACTTGAATTAAAACAATAAACCTGTTGGTTGTATAAGAGAAGCAATATAATTAACTTGGTCAAAGAAATACAATCAATTTGCAAAAGGAGGTTGTAAATTAAGAAAGTACAACTCTCTCTCTGCATTTATGCTATGAGAGAGCTCCTCTTGTCCTCATAAACATAAAAAAAAGAATAAAATTTTCTACATTGTTCTTTTGTATTATTTTCAATTAAATATTGGTTTACATGATTTTCAAATTAACGTATCTGTTTACTTAAATTTTAACATTGTGAGTTTTCTCCCTTAACTTTTTGAAATGGGCTGTAAAACCTAAGCATTCATTGTAGCAAACAGCATTATTTTCTTATTACATCATTGAATAACTGCTCTATTTCTAATTTTTATCTTATTGTTATACAACAGCTTTTAAAATGTTTCCATAAAATGTGGGGACTTAGTGTCAGAAAGTATAGTTGGCTACTCCGACCTGAAAGCACACTGCTGAGCAGAGGCTGCTGGAGAACGGCTGGTATAAGGGCACAAGGATGTTTAATGTGATTAGCTAATGCAAGCAGTTTCAGGCGGGTTTATGAGAGTACTTTGAGAGTCATGTGAAATGACGCTTTTTTTCTTATAGTGTGACTTTTTTTGTTCTTTATTTTGCCTTATACTATTAGGAGAATCAGAGTTAAGTTTCACATACCCTGGGGTCAGAGTATGCACAGGGTCGCCATTGTACAGCGCCTGGAGCAATTATGGTGTTAAGGGTCTGGTTCAAGGCCCAGCAGAGTAGGATCTGTTTGGCAGATGGGATTCAAACTGCAACCTTCAGGATACCAGCACAGATCCTTAGCTCCCAGAGCCACCACTTTTCATGTATAAAAAGTAAAGACTGCATCACTGCGCAAAGTCATTAGCAAGTTTACTTTGCAGATGTATCCTGTCACAAAATTAAAATATTAATAATAAAGAAGCATCGGAAAAGGCCCATTAAGAATAAACATACAGAGACTATCATGCAACCATTAGAAAACTGACTTATTTTTATTATGGGTATTTGAACCCCACTTGTATAAATTGACGGCTATAATATAGACAGTTTAGTAATAGGACTGTCTTTGTTGCTAGAAAATACAGTACTATGTAATATAAACAAATGTGCTGTAGATCTTATATCTCTTCTCTACTTTTTAAATAAAAAAGAATCAGAGGCCTCATTGATGCTGTAATGATGCCCCATAGTGGTGTAGCTTTTCTCTTCCTTCAACAAATGCAAAACGCTTAACTTTTCGGTAATTGCTGGACATTTTCCGCTGGCGCTTGGGCGCAGCCTCGAAGCAGTAGCAGGAGCAGATCGTTTTGGGAGCCATAATGAAGGGCTTTACTATACAAAGACAATACACAAAATTGCACAAAGTTAATTCTTTACACAGCGAAACGTGTTGATGCTGAATGAAGGCACTTGAAGGTGTCCTGTATTCAGCAAGCAGAACTTAACTGCGTGTTCTGATTGGTTAGCTTCAGTCATCCGCCAGCGCCCCTTTATGAAATCAATTGGGCAAACCAACTGAGGAAGTATGTACAGGAAGTAAAAGACACATTGTCCGCAGGAACCCACTTAAGCAGCAAAAAAACTATGTTATATATTTAGTTATGTTATACAAAATCACGAGTAGAGTGAAGTCAACAAGTCAAAAACGCGCGATATAACGAGGATTACTGTATAGATCACAATTCTCCTTCCCCCTGAAGTGAAGGTGTGTCTGTCAACATGTGTTTAGAATTGCAAATATAGTCTACTTCAGACACAGACTAATGTATACTGTGACTGATTGCATTTCAAAAGTTAGCATGGATTGCGTATATCTAGAGTAATGGCTACTGTGAATGACTGCATTTCAAAAGTTGTTACAGATTATGAACATCTACTATAATACATTTCCAAATTTGTCATGCAAACTGAATAGCTTTTTGTGTTGTACTTGTAAATATTTTTTTCAACTTTTTTCTCAAGAAGTTGTCCTAACTTGCTAAAAAACAAGACAAATCGCCCTTGGTTTATGTAAATTATTCATTTGTTTATAAAATGTTTGCACGGAGATTGCAGCTACTGAATTATTTTTATGAATGGTGATCTCTTTTATTTGAAGAATTCATGCAAAGGTAAAGTCGTGATAGTGTCTAAGTATTAAATATTTATTACCTGTATAACCACTTTTGAAATAAAACAGTGATTATACTTAGTAATTGTTAGTCTGTTAGCAATTACCACTCCAAGAACAATAGCCTCTAAAAAGAATGTCAACTTGTTATTAAACAACCATTTGAGATATATTTTACTTACTTAGATGGCATGATTTTATATTAACAGTAATTTCCGCAGAATTTGTATCAGTGCAGTCATCTTCTCTCTCCCAGCATGCTCCTCTCAGATGCCTTTAATTATCCCAGTAGCATGCCATTTAACCTCCTAAGCATTGTCTACCCCCAGAAAAATGAGCCACAAACGTTGATTTTTTTCAACATGAAAATATGTTGTTACAGGTAACAGAAATATATTGATACCAAAACAACAACATAAATACAGGAGGAAAGGTATAGTATAGTGTCCTCTGCTATACCGAGGAAGATATGGTACACGTCCTTTATGTGATATGTTTTAAAATCGACACCAATGCATGCCTGATGTTGCAGGTGGAATAGTAGAAACATGTTTCTTTATTTTATATATATATATATATATATATATATATATATATATATATATATATATATATATATATATATATATACACACACATTTTTTTTTATTTGTTTTTTGCTTGTGCATGAGGGTAAATGTCAGTGCCTGATCCGCACGATCAACCCTGCTCATTTTGTCATTGTAGGGTACCACAACTCAAGGCTTAGTAACTTAACACATTTCTCATGACATGAACATTGACTGTTGATGCATTTTGAACAGTTCTTAGGAATTTAATGTCTGTCATGTTCTTCCACTTGATTACAACTATTTTACAATGCTGAAGCTTTACAAGGCAGAATTTACATGACATATCATGGCGGTTCAATCATATCAGTACACTTTGTCATCACTATCGCTTGGTTCAACTAATGGTTCAATTTCAGTTTGTTGTAAAACTGGCTTTATAGCTTTTTGTTTACATGCTATGTTTTGGTTGAAGACTCCACCCCACTCAGCAATATTGATGAGTTTCCTAAGAGTGGAAAAAAGCATTGAAATATTCATGACTTTTTTGCAGGTTGATGTTATTTTATCCACTAGATGGTAGCAGAATACTGTCCTGAGCTTTATTCAGGCTTAATACTGTACATCAGATCATAACGCCTTAACCCAATAGACACACTACGTTCTGTAAAGTATTCTAAGACAGAGAGAGAGACTCCAAGTAGGCTAAACCTTTCACTGCTCTACCTGCTGGATTTTTAAGCTAGTGCAATCACATTACTGAAAATTTCTGAAATAGAACGATTGCCTGCAGTGTGATATAAGCAGAGTACCACAAGATAACATGGTATTCCTCTGCCATTATGCTTGGCTGCATCCGCGTAGTTATTGTGTTTCATTTCTTAAGTTGAGCTAACTCCTTGCCAGCCACATTATGTACCCAAAAGGCCAATATAACAGCCTGCCTAACTACCGTAATATCCCTGCTGGTGTAAATAATGACCTATGTATATATGTTACGCTACTCTACTGTTATGCTACTCTGCTGTCTAAATCTTGCAGTCCTTTGCCATCAAGACATATTCCCAAAAGGCTGCT
This sequence comes from Polypterus senegalus, assembly GCF_016835505.1. Taxonomy (NCBI): domain Eukaryota; kingdom Metazoa; phylum Chordata; class Cladistia; order Polypteriformes; family Polypteridae; genus Polypterus; species Polypterus senegalus. The sequence continues at coordinate 35,023 of NW_024383328.1, forward strand.
ACACCAATTAGACATCATAACCCAGCTGTATGGAATACCAGCCTTCACTATATTAGATTATGCCTATAATATACCACGGTCTAGTTTTGCTGCAGGTTAGTTTTGTTTTCGCTAGTAGGTTTCTGGAAAAAATACAAATGATTTCAGAGCAACTCGAAACAATACTTGCGTAATATGTGCAGGAAAGTACAAGCAGGCAAAGAAAGCTTTTGCCATTCTGCTCCATGCAAGGTGTATTTACACCCTGAGCTCACCTGAGGACATCTGTGTTATGGTGTGACAGGTGTACCGCCCTTGGCAAACCCACCACTGTCCCTGGAGTGGGTTACACTGTGCCTAATGGAGTGCTGGTGGCAGAAGCACGAGACGCACAGGTAAGGGGAGACGTGGGACAGATGATCACAAGGTGTATTGCTTCTAGCACTGAAAATTGTTTTGAAGCATATTACACAAAGGTGCAGTTTTGGCATTATATTCTGTACAATAGATGGTAGAAAATTATGAAAACTGCAAGACTGTAAGTGATACAGCTTTTTCTGTTGGATCACTCTGTAGTTCTGACATTGTGGTTTATCTTCATATAATAAATTTTACTTTTATAGATGCAGTTTTGTGTTTTTCAAAATTGTTGAAAATTGCTGGGGAAACCAGTGCATAAATGCTGAGGAGGGCAGGGTTTAAAGGGTTAATAAACTTTAGATCAGAATATTTTTTTCTTTCCATTTATAGTATGCTAGTTCAGTATGTCTGGGGTTTGTTTCTTGCCTTGCGCCCTGTGTTGGCTGGGATTGGCTCCAGCGGACCCCGTAACCCTGTAGTTAGTATATAGCAGGTTGGATAATGGATGAATGGATGGATGGATAGTTCAGTATGTGATCAAATCTATGAAGTCCATCCATCTATCCAGCGATATCCTAACTACAGGGTCACAGGGGGTCTGCTGGAGCCAATCCCCGCCAACATCAGAGTGCAAGACATAAAACAAACCCCAAGTAGGGCAGCCAGCCCACAAGAGGTTATATGAAGTCCTAAAGTGTAAATTTCAATATTATCTCTGGATTTGCTTTTTAACACAATTTGAATTTTCTTTCTTCTTGTAGTGCTCCATGATGGAATCTCATCTATCTGATGTCATAACAATAAACACTGATATTAGTGGAAACATCATTGGTGTTTCCATAGTTACTTTGCCAGGATCATGCACAGGATCGGAAGTGGAGGATGTCGATTTAGAAATGTTCAATACCACATTGAGCATTATGGTTCCCTCATCTGCACCAGTGTGAGTTTCTGCCTTCATATTCATATTTTTTACTATTTAAACTGATTTTATAATTGAAACTCAGCAGACAACAGTTAGTGAATTTGAGCTTTCAGTCCTTACATTTATTTATTTTGGTTGGGATTTGCTTGTCTAAACGTCCATGATTTTATAATGATTTGCCTGGAGTGTATGTTGGAGACAAATTTCACTTATGAAATATGTTTATGTTAATTAACTTTCAGATTTCAATGCTGATAACTTAGCTTCTTTTAAACGGTCATGTTTTTTACAGTCCAGAAACAGCTTTATTTATTGAACGTATGGAGCAGGAACAAGCACAAAAAGCAAAAAACCCACAAGAGCAGAAATCATTTTTTGCTAAATATGTAAGTATTTATCCATCAGTGTTAGTCTGCTAAATAAGGTCAAGTAGAAGTAGCAACTAAGATGGTATGAAAAATTCACACTTAGTGCAAAGGTTAACTTTTAGTTTTCAGCTTGTATAACTGATTGCCAAATATCTTTCTATTTGTCTCCCTTGTATTTGTCTTATTTGTATTC
>NW_024383329.1:0-9000 GCF_016835505.1 Polypterus senegalus
CTGTATCAAGTAAGATTCGCAGCAACCCCTTTACCTCCACCCCACATATCCTCCACTACAAAATACCCTTCTAAGGCACGAGCACTGCACTCGTCAGGCTTATTCAGTTAAGACTTTTGAAAAATGTACAATAATTGAGGAGCATGTAGATATAAAAAAGGTTTCCTAGTATCTATCCTCTGATCTTAATTATATCCCCTCCAATATACCCAATATTGCACCTTCAAATATTACTTCCTACACTAAATTATTTTTGTTGAATTTCAAATCTCCATTCAGCTTATATAAAGTCCACAAACGAGTAGAAAGGAATAAATTAACAACTGGTTTAACTCAAGATACTTGGAACTTTGGGTAATTGAAATAAACTGTTAGTGTGAGATAATGACAGAACAGACCCACCTTCTTAATTATTTTATCCAGGGTCCAATAATCAGGTAGTAAGCATTTACAAAAGAACTCTTAAATGGACATCCTGCTTTGCCAGCCGTACCATCTTTTCTATTTTGTAACCGGGAGAAACTTTATTTTTCCTATTAAAAAAAAAATCTTGGCAATGTTTCCCTTCATCAACAAGATCACCCACAAGACTTGCTACTTGTCGTGAAAATTTCATTCAGTTAAACTTGGTGCTAATAGGAACACAAAAAAAAGAGAGAACATAAGAGGTTTATAACCACATACTAACTCTAATGGAGAAAATCCTGTAGAATCTAAAATTAAAGCATATCTTGTTAAATCGGCCACAGGTAGATGATCTCCCCAATTATTCTGGTCATTTTCCACAAATATTGAAAGTATTTCGTCAACTCCAGATTGATTCTTTTTGTTTGTCCATTACTTTGCGTTTGATATCCCAAAGTAAGATTTTAATTGAATATTTAATTATTGTAAAATTCTTTCCAAAAACAGAGAAAAGTAGTGGGCCTTGGTCCAGAAGAATTATTTTGGGGAAACCATGTAATCTAAAATATTCTTGAAAAAATATATCTCAAAACTGTGGCGCTAATACTAATTTCTTTAATATATTTGAAAGCCTAGAAAAATCTTTGTGAATGTTTGTAAATCCTTTATCCGCAGGAAGGTTGGTTATGGAATTTAAATGTACTGTATGGCCATCCAAAATTTGACCTTGTTCATTTTGAAAGAGTTTTCACCTAGAACATTTAAATTGGAATTTGTTTTCGTTTCATCTGGAGACAGTTGCTCATATATGCTACTAAATTTAGTGAAGGGCAGTGTCAGCGTGTTATCTTCAAAAGGACAAAATGTAAACATGATTCTCAGACTGAAAAATGAAAATAAGGTCGGAGAAACAATGTTTCAGTTGCATAGCCTTATCTCTTTTTTTTCCTTTTATGTTTTAAGTTTGCGGAACCTCTCTTATAGCTATAAATCTTGCTTCATTTACAATATTGCTTCCTATATTACTCTAAATCCAGAGAGTGCATTTAGATATTTTTATTACTCATACTGTACAATTAATTAGGTAAATGGACTTAAATATGTGCAGTAACTATTACTTGTTTTTTTTCATTTCAGTTTTACATATGAAAAATCTTTGTAAGCACCATGTTTCAGTCTTCAAAAATATAAAAGTATAAATTGAACTGTAAAGACATCTGCAGTGGCATAAAAGGAAGTATGTAACTATGAGTAAACGCTTGAATGCCCATCTCAGTTAATAACTTTTTTACTTAGTGCTTATTTTTCAGGTTCCTAAATTTTTGCTTGTATAATTGACTTAAACATTTGTTTCTTTATTTGGTTCCTTTTTTGCCTTTGCTGAGCACTGAGTTTCCTGATAAACCACATTTATTTATATTTTCCAGCTTGACTTAAGCCTCTAGAATATGGCAAGAATTTACTCAGAGGCAAGTATTTAAAATGAAGGAGCCGTTTAACATGGTTAATTCAAGTCATTACAAAAAATATAATTGCAGAAGTTTGTAGTATATATTCTACTGAAAGAAAGTTGATATCAAGCACTAGACAATAGAATCATGAGTACATAGTGTTTACAAGGATAAATCAATGGTGGTTGTCGGTGGTAATTATATACTGTAGTTCTAAGAGAAGAACCGAAGAGATTCTTTACCATGATTCCAAAATGCAAATATTTGGCATGGAAGAGTGTTATTAAAGCTGAAATCTGTCTGTAACATTACCCATAAAAGGAGGCAGCGGTCTATGTGAGACCATATAGAAATCGTCTCTATGGATTTTCCTTGCATTGAAGACAAAGGAATGTAGGCTAACCCTTGGCCTGCAGGAAATGGCAGTATGTAGGAAAATTGTTGCAGACACTGTGAATTGACATTGTTCTGTATATTAAAATCTAGATCTTCTCTCATATTAGAGTTGTAACAAAGGCGCTATATAGGCACCTGACCCGACACAGACTCACACTGGAGGCATGTATAAAAATAAATGAACTTTTATTTTTCTTCACCTGTAGGACACGTCTTCACCACGACCCCACAGGCACAACACAGTCCCAAAAGACACAAATGAAACACCACAACACTCTCCTTTGGCACCACCACTCCACCTCTAATCTTTGTCCTCCTCCTCCCGACTCTGGCCAATGAGTTATGGTTGATGGCTTCTTTTATTAGGCACCCAGAAGTGATCCAGGTGCTTGATTGCTGACATGTGGTTGCACTTCCAGGTGTGGCAAAACTAGTGTCCAGAAGGGGCTAGCAGTTCCTGCTGCAGCACCCCATGGCGATGCCTGCAGAACCCAACAGGGCTGCACCAAATTTCAACCCCAATGAAGCTCTGCAGGAGTCCGAGGCACCACTGCAACCCCGAGCGTCCAGTGGGAGATACTGGATTTCCCATACTTGCTACCCAGGAACATATGCTGAAGGGGCGTCCTGGCCAGGCATGGGCCCTGGCGATCCGTCACAGAGTAGACTGACTTATTGTTATATAGGTGGTTGTACTTCATGTTGGGACAAACACTACTGTAAATACAAACACAATGTTTTTCAAGACAAATTTTAGAAGCATAGAGATGAAAATTAAAGACATTTCTGTTGGATTCTTTAAACTCCAGAGAAGAAGCAGTACACTGCACATTGAGAAGTTAAGGTATTAATTGAAGTCAATTCAATTCAGTTCATTTTTGAATAGCAGTCTTCACTGAGTGCAGGTTTAGAGTGCTGTGACAGGTTCTCTGGTAAAATGCAAATACAGACTTTACAAATGACTAATTATGTAATGTGTGCACATAAAGACAGACTCATTTAAACAGACAGGAGAAAAGTAGTTTTAAACTGATTAACATAAATGGAACCAAGCAACATCTGTCCATTAATTAATTTTTTAACAATGGCATTGATGAAAACGTGTGAGAAAAAAAATATTTTGGCCCCTGAAAAAACAATAGTCTTTAGAAAAGAATACACTTTACAAAGGACTAGACTGCATCAGGCGAAAGGAGACAAAAAGACAAATTCTATTAAATGAAAATTTAGGCAGATTAACTCTGCCAAACATCTAGGGTTAAAATGTCCACCCATAAAACACAGTCAAAGGCCACAACATAATATTGGTAATATGGTAAAATGTTGAAAAAACAGAATCAATATTATGCAAAGAATAGAAATAAGAATAGAAATGCAATAAGAAGAGGAGGTCATATGAGAGGTTATCAGTCTTCAGGAAAGACAGACAAGATACCTAAATAGAAAAGTAAACGTCTAAACCATTGTGAGTAAAGAAGACAAAGAGGTACAGCTTTCAGTTTGATGAGGGCTAAAATATGTTTATAATTTAAAAATACATTATTAGGGAAGAAGGACCACAAATGTTGTTCATTATAAAGAACAGCTTCCTTTTTCACATTGTCTAAAAACTGAACAAGGAAAATTTCCTTTTTTAAACCTGTTCTATACAAATAAAAGGCAAAGCCCTCACTGACTGACTCACTCATCACTAATTCTCCAACTTCCCTTGTAGGTAGAAGGCTGAAATTTGGCAGGCTCATTCCTTGCATCTTACTTACAAAAGTTGGGCAGGTTTCATTTCGAGATTCTACATGTAATGATCATAACTGGAACGTATTTTTGTCCATATACTGTAATAGAATGCAGCTCGATAGCCATGGGAGGCGGAGTTCGTATTAAAATATTTAACCAATCACATTTCAGCCATCATTTGTTGCCAAGCAGAGAGGCTTTCACAATTTGTTGTGGAGGAACTCTAACATAGAATAAATGTCGATTAACCTGTTGCATTTTCTTTATGGGAACAGGAGTTACTTTTTATTTTTAAACTGATTGTTTTTATTAATAAATTGGAACCCAAAAATTTAATTTAATTTTCGCTGGTGAAACCGACAGACAAAAAGTTAGCACCACACCTTTTTTTAAAATTTTAAATTTGCCCAAAAACCCAGTGTAAATTTGTAAGGGACGTTTGTTTATTTTTCCCCGGTCCTTTTATTCTTCCCCGCCCCCCCCTTTAAATTGCTTACTGAGGGGGGCGTTTTTGAACCCAGTGGGCCCCCGCTTCCCGGCAACCACGGGAAAATGCAGGGGAATCCCCCGAGAAGCCTTTTCCTTTTTGGGTTTGCACTTTGGTTGGGGGAATGCGCCCGGGATAATCCCCGGATGGGCACCGTGGGGTCCACGGGTTAAGGGGGGGATTGCCCTTACCCCGGCCTCCCTCCCAAAAAAACCCTCCCCCTGGGTTTTTCCCCGGGTTTTAAACTGCCCACCAATTTTTAATACACACCAAAAAAACATACTGTTTTAAAAAAACAACCCACGCCGGGAAAAACAAAGGTTTCCCTATGGAGCCCCCGGTTGGGCCCCCAAGGCAGTAGTGTGGCCTGGACCCAAATTGGTAAAAGGGGATCGTTTGCATTATTTGAAAATAAAACTTTTTAAATACATTAAAGTCCCCAAATTCCACCCTTTGGTTTTAAAAATAGAAACAATGGGTTAACGCGAAAAAAGTCCAAAACATAATAAGGAATTTTTTCCAAAATAATTTTTTTTAAACCTTCCTTATTTCTTCCAAATTTTTTCCAAAAAGGGAAAAAATAAGGGAAAAAGTGACAAGTGAGGGTGACTTTTCAGGATAGGAAAGAATAGTAATTTATATATAGGGTTATTTAGTAAAATACTTTTAGGAATGGAAGGAATTTACTTTTTAAATTTCATTGAAGAAAAATTTAGAAGTGGTAAAAACTTCATTCCTTAAACTATTTTGTTGATTAAATAAAAATTACTTATAACAATTGAATAGAACTTGAACATTTTACATATTCATTCACGCAGCACTAAGTGCAATTAAGAGCAGGTGTAAATGTTTAACAAGACGTTTGCACTGATATGAAATAGCCTGGCCCATTAATTATTTAGGAATGATAATAAATTAAATTTTTACAAATAATGTTTGAATTTTTTTTCTCATATTCTAAAAACCTTCATAAAGGATATATATATATATATATTATTATATATATATATATATATATATATATAATATAGATAGATAAATATAATGATGATAATAGATGATAGATAGATAGATAGATAGATAGATAGATAGAAGAAAAGATAGATAGATAGATAGTGTGTATATATACTGTATATCTATACTAAAAAAAAGGCAAAGCCCTCACTGACTGACTGACTCACTGATTCACTCACTGACTCATCACTAATTCTACAAGTTCCGTAGGTAGAAGGCTGAATTTGCTGGCTCCATTCCTTACAGCTTACTTACAAAAGCTGGGCAATTCATGCGTAATTGTCATAACGGGAAGCTTATTTCTCCATTTACTGTAATGGAGTTGAGCCAAAGTCGTGGGGCGGAGTTTCGGGGTGACATCATCACCCCTCCCACGAATCACGTGAACTGACTGTCAATGCAGTGCGAGAAAACCAGGAAGAGCCCCAAAAAGGCTGAAGAAAACATGCATTATATAATTCAGAAGGCAGCGAAACAATAAGAGCGGGCCGGCAATATGTAAACCATATTCATGAGTTGCTTTTTTCGAAAAAGCAAGGTGTAAACCTAAAGTTTAAATTAAGTTCATAGGGCAGGTTGGCCGCTGGCTTGTCATGCCCACAGGTAATGTGGGGTACAAGTTTAATGAGAGGGACGAGGATATAAATGAGAGTTTTGATCACTTTGTAACTAAGTTAAAATGCACGGAAGGGCTGTGCTTATGCAAATTCTGAGAATGTGTTTGTGGGGGGACAGTTAAGGCGGTGGGGAGTCACGCATCATCTCCCCCCCCATTCATCTCATTTCGCCTGAGCTGAGCTCCTCAGCCAACGCAGAGTGATGGGAAGTTCGATCATTTTACCCACTCGGGCCTTTGAGTCCTCGCTCAGCAAAATGAACAAATCTTTTTCAAGAGGGGGTGCATAGGTTGGCTTATGGGGCTGTCACGTAATGATCGAACGACTCAAACCCAAGACTCGAGGATGAACTAATCATCTGTTTCCGGGCCCCGACTGAGTTGGTTGCTTATGGGGCTGTCATGATGAACGATCGAATTAAAACCAAGACTTGAAACAGGTGAATCAATTCCAATACAGAAACTATAGGGAAATTGTGCAAATATCGCCGACTGAACAATCACTCCCACCAGATGATGTCTTTCCGAGTCAACATTAAGATTCATTCAAAATGAACAATCGCTCAAGAACACCCATCACTATAACGCAGTGTTACGGGCATTTGTGACGCTGCCACCAAATACCACAGAAAAATCCACAAGTTAATACACCGCTGTCTCTACAGTTTCTCCACACTGAATCCTCCAGGCACTACTCTACAAAAAGGTTACTTGACAATTGTGTTACGCTATTTTTAAAAAGTTCCTTTCTTAGCACAAGCACAGCTGAGAAGCTCGATGCATATGCTCCATAACGCGCTTAAAATCACGCATTTAATCACACTTTTTCAATAAAAAGTGGAACTTCTGTCAATGCATGATTTCATGGTACATCGATTACATTGATCCTCACTTCGAGGAAAACCCCTCATTTTTAAATTTTAAATTTAAAAAAATTTTGGGAAGAAAACCCAAAGGATTTAATTTCAGCAATGCGTTATTAAAGGGGGGGGTGGGGGAAAAAGAAGAGATGGGTTTCCCTAGCAAGGTAGAGCTGGGTGTCATCAGAAAAAATTGGAAAATTAATATTATATTTGAAAAAAGATTTTTCCAAGGTCAATAAAAGGTGGGCAGAGGGCCCGGGTCCCATGCCCGGGCCGGAGGCCCCAAATGTATATTCAGGGGGCAGCCCTGGATGGTGCAGTACCCCCCTCGGGAACCGATCCCCGGCGCCCCAAACATTCCCCCCTTTTTCAGAGGGGGCCCGGGGGGTTTCCGGTGGGCCGCCCCGGGGGGGGCTGGTCTTCTCTATGGTGGGGGGGCGGGCGCCCTCAGTACTACGGCTCTGCCCTGTGGAAAAAAGCAAAAGGTCGGGGTTTCCCCCGACACCCCCTCCACTCGGACATCCTCCCCGGGACAACACTGGAGATGTTAAACCCCCTGGGGGCTGCAGTCAGTAGCCCCCCTCCGAATTTTCCTCCGGGGTTGCTCTGTTGGGGCCACCGGCTTTCCCCCCCCTTTGCGGTGCCCCCACCCCTTTCCCCAGGCAAAAGGGGCTCATCCCGGTTCTGTCGGGCCCCCCGGGGTTTTACCCCCCGAGCCCTTTCCCTCCTCCTGGGGGTGCCCTTGGATGGCTTGGGCCCCCCCAAAAAAAGGGGAGCCCCCTTCCCAATCTGCCCCCTTAAGGCCCCGAAACAGCTGTCCGAGGCAAGGCTTTCGCTTCACTTACCTGTACCCCCCCATTCTGGGCTGGGGGGGGAACTCTTTTGGCACCGCTTCACCCTTTTTGGAAATGCCCTTTCCAAACTGGGGTTTCCTTTAGTTCCCCGGGGCCCTGCAGGGGCCGGGAACATTTAAAAGAGGGACTGCAGGGCCCAAACCTGCCCCCTTTTGCAGCCTAAAGCAGGTTGGTTTCGACGGGGCCCCTGGGGACTCACTGGGAGCAGGGGGGAAAATTTGGGCCATCCCATCTCTATTTCTTTAGTCGTCGGGGGGCCGGGACACATTCCCCCCCCCTTTTCCCCCCCCCCTCACCGGGGGAAAAACGGAATCTGGGAGTCACCCGGGCACTGGTTTCTGCCCCAATGACCTGTGGAAAAAAGGGGGCCCGGACCTATTTCCCGCCATTGGGGGCCAAAACCCGGGCCACCAGCCCCTGCATGATCTCCCCTTTCCGGGACAACCCTTGTTCGGGGCCTTTTTTTTAGGGGTGCACTGACCGGGGCTTTTCACTGATGGCGGGGGGGGCGTTGGCTCCAAACCGGAGTCCACCCAGCTTTTTTTTCTCCCGATCCCAGCCTGGCAGATTATAGCCCCCTGGAGGTGGGCCCCTCCCCCATGGTGCCTTCAGCCCCCTGTCTGGAACACCGTCCCCCCACCACCGTGCCTCGCCCCCTGTCCCGGGATTTTAAGGGAAAACAGGTCCGGGCCCCAACATTTGGGCCCGGAATCCCGACTACCCGGGTTAAGAAGGTCCCATTTTTGGGCTGGGACCTGTTCAAAAAAAAGGGGGGGCCCAAAGCACCCACGGGGCCCCGGGGCACACCCACCAACTCACGGGAAAGGCGTGACCCGGAACCGGCCCGGCAAAGGGCAGGGGAAAAAAACCTTTTTGCATTGATGGGGTGAAAAGGCCCGGGAGGGACTAAAAGGTAAACCCCCCGATCCCCACGTTTACCCAAACCCTTTTTTTTGGCGGGGGTAGGGAGGGGCCCTGGGTGGGGGGCCCCCAAAGAGAATGTTACTCTGCTTTTTTTCCCTGCCTCCCAGATGCTGGGGGGCAGGAAAATTTATCAGGGAACACAGAAACAAAAGGGGAGGTTGGGAGACGGGAAAACTTTTCAAACCTGCAAACAAACATATGTCTTTTTCCCAAAAATTTTAAAACGTGTTTTCAAAGGACAGGTGATACATTTTTG